>NC_059258.1:4502570-4522570 GCF_017591435.1 Portunus trituberculatus
ACTACTACTACTACTACTACTACTACTACTACTACTACTACTATTACTACTACTACTACTACTACTACTACTACTACTACTACTACTACTACACATAGGATTAAGTGTACGAATATTACAGACAAGCCCAAATTATCTCATCCCGCTTAGGAATCGAACGCGGGCCTCTCAGTTGTGTGAGGAAGGTGTCAAGTCAACTGTCAGCATCCCTATAGATTTGGTCATTCGTCCTTGACGGCTGAGGCCGTTAGGGGTAGTTAGTGCCGTTATTTTTCATCAACCGTGGCATAGTGCTGCATCATTTTATGTCTGTCTGTCTATGATATATATAATGCATTACCAAATTTTCATCATATTGATTATCTTCTTGTGTATGTAGTATGTATGTATGTATGTATGCATGTACTCATGATAATAAAAACAAAATAATTGTGGTCAATGGTCAATACTCATTGATAACTGACTCAGTGATACCACTCTTTCTCTCTTTCTTCAGTTTCCGGCCGCGTGGGACTGCCGTCCCGGTAAGGTGTCAGTACCATTAACGTCTCGGTAGTCTCGGTACGCTCCTACTGGTACTGGTACTGAGTGTGCTGCGCGGCCAGTACCAGTACCGCCACTCGGTAGTCGGTACCGCGGTACCAGCAGCGCGTGCCACTGGCCCGCTGCTTCATTCCGCCGGCCGAGCCGCGGTAGCTCGGCGAGACGCTTCTGTACTGGTACGACTGAATGTGCCGGCATCATTTCCGGTACCTCTTGACGCTTGTACCGTCTAGCGTCTGTGCCGGGACTCTGCTGCTTCGTACCGCTAAGAATGAATAATGTGTCGGCACCACTCGGCGGATCGGTGGCCGGGACGGGTGGCGGTCTGGCGGACTGGCGTCTGGCGGTGCAGTAACACTGCAGTTGGCCGGCATTTTACCATTGCATTTCTACTTCTACTACTACTGCTGCTGCTGCTGCATACCACTCAATTCATACCATTACGAATTATTTTTTCATGTTAGTTTGCTATAATTTAGGTATTTCCCATCAGTTTTAAAAGGGAACAATATATTATGAAGACGGCCGTGTGTCTTTCATCTATATATTTATCTTATTTTTTTTTTTTACAAAAATATTTATGAAAGAGCTGTGTGATTTGCTTTATGTAGATAGAAATGATAAATGCTAGATATTTAAATTGGCAATTTCACACACACACACGTGTGTGTGTGTGTGTGTGTGTTTCGAGCATACGTAGTTTGAAAATTTGGAAGGGAAACTGAGCTCTTATCTAAGCCATAAACAGCCTCTAAATCACTGTATTTCACGCCACACGAGCAAGAAACATACTTCAAACACTTTTGAATATCCGTAGAAAGCACTATTACTCAGGCTTCTTTCTCTCTTTACCACTTTTGTTCCATTCTTCCATTCACAGTCTAACATGTTTCCTTACTCAGGCATATCTTTCCTTCTTGCCTTCACTCCACCCATTATTTTTTTCTTTGATATATTCATTCACTTTTTTTTATATTTTTCTGTCCATGTTTCGTTCCTTTTTGTATTATTATTTATCATTTTATTACTATCATATATTTTCCCAACATATCTCTTCAGAATTATTTGCATTAACTACTATTCCTCTCTCTCTTATTTAGCTATATCTTAATGTATAGTATGAACTTTCCTTCTATAACAGTACTGAGGGCATAACAATATCACAGCCTTTCCACACAAGGACACCATTCCACTATTTTGTTAAGTGTAGAAATAGTGTTAATTATTTCTATACAAGGCCATTATTTCACTATTTATGTATAAGTAGTACTAACTTTCTTATCATAGTACGTACTGGGAGCAGAACAAAAACACAGACGACTCAGAATGTTTAGTTTTATTACAAATAATCTTTGGGTTTGGGGGAAGACATGTGGTGGGGTGGTCTGCCTCTAGTCCTCTCACACACACACACACACACACACACACACACACCACCTGTAAGCCTCTACATTCTGTGATACTAATATGTAAAGTAAAGAAAAAACTGATATGGGAAGATCTTTCTAATTTCTAAGGTGGTGGTGGTGGTGGTGCATGTTGTTGTTTGTTGTTGTTGTTGTTGTTGGTGGTGGTGGTGGTGGTTTGGAATCTGTTTTAATAGCATGTGAAGTAAAAAGGAAAACTAATATGGATTTTTTTTTTTTTTTTTTTTTTCTTTGAGGCAGTGGTGGTGGTGGTGGTGGTGGTGAGGAGGAGGCACACCATTAACGAGACACCTGTGTGGGGCCAGCAATAACACACACACACACACACACACACACACACACACACACACACACACACACACACACACACACACACACACACACACAGGTGGGTATTTGGCACTGGATGACGCCACTCGTAACACTGTCGTAAAAGAACACTGGTGACTGACTGACTGACTGGTGACTGCCTGACTGACTGACTGACTGGTGAGTGGTACATGTGGTGGCTCTCTGTACATGACCTGTGTGGCCTTAACTAACTCTACACTACAGCAATGTACAAAAATATTATGAGTTGAATTAATACAGTATTGTATCCCTTGGTGTGTGTTTACTAATGATCTCAATGGAAAATGTGAAATAAGAAAGATAAATCAATATATAAGAACAATAATGACTATCAACAACAACAATAATAATAATAATAATAATAATAATAATAATAAAAATAATAATGATAATAATAAATAATAAGAGTAATTTCTAAGGGATACTTCAATGCCTAACAAATAACACAGCTAAAATTATTTGTTCGGAGAATTCCTGACACACACACACACACAGACATACACACACTAAAAAAAGACTATGAGCTAAACTGAGTCATATAAAAATACAAACATGCAAAAATACTCTCTCTCTCTCTCTCTCTCTCACACACACACACACACACCTGTAATAAGCACCAGCTTGCACACCTTACCTTAGCTTGGAGGTGTCACAGAAATAAAGCTTGCCTCCAATCTGCCTCACACTTGCACACACTATATACTTCTCTATCTTTTGGCTTCACGGCAAGAAATTTTGAGGACTGCAGCTCAGTATTTGTGACACAGATCCTCCATTATTTATTCATTTTTACTTTACTTTGGGGACTTGCACTTAAGTAGGTCTCTATTTTCATTGCCCTATGTCAGTATCTCTCTTCCTACATTAAAATAGAATAAAATAAATAAAAACCTACACCAAGCCAATTTAAATGAGGTGTTTAGGTGTTGTTCTGAAAGGTTGAGGTGGTGGTGGTGGTGGTGGTGGTGGTGATGCAGGTGCTGGAGGAGGGGGAGTCACTGTTACTGTTGTTGGTGTTGCTGCTGCTGTTGTTGTTGTTGTTCACCAAACTCAGGACGTCCGAGACCAAGATTCTGTGAGGAGATTCAATGTTAATGTTCATCTTTTGAGTTAGAGCATGTTAGAAATTCAAATTATGTTACAGTAAGTGAAACAAATACTGATGTGTGTATGTATGAGAGAGAGAGAGAGAGAGAGAGAGAGAGAGAGAGAGAGAGAGAGAGAGAGAGAGAGAGAGAGAGAGAGAGAGAGAGAGCTTACCTAGTGAGATGGTCTGGTCCAGAGGCCACACTATTTGGCCAGGGGTATGTGGCCAGCACCCAGTCCAGGGGGTCAGTCCATGACTGTGCCAGGCTGGGGGGGTGGGGGGCGGCACCATGCATGGTGGCCAGGAGGTGTGGCACCACCCGGCTGTTCCACACCTCCAGGAACCAGGCCTGTGTCTCCTCCTGGCCAAGGGGACAGTCCAACAGCAGGCCGGGCCCCAGGGCAGCATCGGCCCCACAGTGGCCAGCCAGCAGTGTGTTGAGGTGCAGCCACAGCCGTGCCAGCCACTCAGCCAGGTGGTGGGCGTCCGGCAGCCGCGTGTTGGCTGCTGCCTCTGCCGCTGCCACCCGCCGCCGCAGCACACGCCCCAACAGTCCACGCACTGGCTCCTGCTGCGGGGTGAGTGCCGCCCACCTGGAGACACAGCAGCAGTGTGAGGAGGAGGAGGAGGAGGAGGAGGAGGAGGAGGAGGAGGAGGAGGAGGAGGAGGAGGAGGAGGAGGAGGAGGAGGAGGAGGTCTGAATAAATGCAATGATAGGAAAAACAAGCAAAGGTTTACAAAAAAGAAAAAGATGGGAATATACAAACCTAACACACACACACTTTTTCCAACAACAAAAAACAACAAACGAAACACAAAAACAATAACAGCAAAATACACTCCACCACCACAATGAGATCCTCCACCTACTTGAAATTGCAGTGGATGTGGAGTCGTGTGGAGAGAGCGGTGGAGGGGCAGCAGGTGGCAATGATGGCTGGCCCTGAGTGGAGAGTGGAAGGCAGGTAACGTTTTAGGGTTTCCACTACTCCACCTGTTAAAAAAAAGAAAAAAGAAATAGAATACAACTAAATGGAGTAATATGGAGAGGTAGAGGTGGAATAAGTGGAGGGAAACCTTGAGGAAAAAGGTGGAAGAGACAGAGAGAGAGAGAGAGAGAGAGAGTGGTATCTGGAGGGAAAATTAAGGAGAAATGTGGAGGGAAAACAGGAGAGAGGGAAACAGTACAAAACACACAATAAAAGAAGAAAAAAGAGAAAAAAACTCATAAAAAAACATGAAAAATATAAACAATGAACAAAATCTTGGAAAAAAATATTAACAAGGAAAAGAAAATGGAGGAAAAATCTAAAACAAACACTCCTCTCTCACTCTACACTCTCTCACACTCACCCAACACTCCTCTCCTAAACTCCCTCATTCTCTTACACACCCAACGCTCCTCTCCCTCTCTCCCACACTCACCAGCAGCATGTAGGTCATCCAACACCAGTACAAGGGGGCTGGCCGGGCTGGGTGTGTGGCAGGGGTGGTGGTGGTGGTGGTGGTGGGGCCGAGGATGGAGGAGGTGGCCATCCCTCTCGGCCAAGTGTTTGCTAAAAGCTGACACAAATCCAGGCTGTTGTTTCCTGTCACTCTGAAGGGAAAAAGGGGAGGAAGTTAGTGTTTTGATGGGTTTGTGTTGCTTTCATGTCATCTGAAGGGAAAAAGGGGAAGGGAGAAGGGTACTTTTTTGTTTTTTGTGTTGTTCCCTGTTGCTCTGAAGGGAAAAGGAGGAATTAGTGTTTTGATGTGTTTGTGTTGGTTTCTTGTTACTTTGAAGGGGAAAGGGGGAAGGAAGTAGCTTTTGTGTTGCTTTCCTGACATTTTGAAGGGAAGGGAAGGGAAAGGAAGGAGAGGGAATTAGTGTTTTAATGGTTTTTGTGTTGCTTCCCATCACTCTGAAGGGGAAAGAAGGAAGTAGATTTTTGTGTTGATTTCCCATCATTCTGAAGGGAAGGAGAGGGAAGGGAAGGGAATTTGTATTGTTTTGACTGGGGTTGTGTTGCTTCCTATTGTCACTCTAAAGCAGTGGTTCCCAACCTGTGGAATACGCACCACTAAAGGTATATGAAGGCCTTCCAGGTGGTACATGAGTACTTTTGGGATCATATGCAATTTTTAGTTAAATTAAATAAATTCATTTCTCAGGAGAAAAAAAAAAAAAAAAAAGCCTTAAACAAGATAGTAACCTGGCATTGATCAGCTGGTGGAGAAGAAACAGATGCATCCCTCACTTTATAATTAACTGTGTTCCTTGTTTTTAGTTTATTTGTGTGTTTTACTTGTGAATAAATTGATATTTGCTGGAATGGAGTTTTTCTGGAACCAGGTGGTGTTATACGGGACCTTCAGGTGGCACTCGCTCAAGAAAAGTTTGGAAACCACTGCCCTGAAGGGAAAGGAATGGATACAAATGGTTTTTTTTTACAGTTCAAATCTACTTCTTGTTTCTCTAACTGGAATATAAATTAATGATTTGGTTACTTCTTATTATTTTCTACTCTCTATTGTTTTATTTCTCTCTCCTCTCTCTCTCTCTCTCTCTCTCACCTGAACACCTTAACTGCCTCCTCTGTCACATCATGGCCAGCGTTCACCACAAAGAACTTAGCCAGGGTGTGAGCCAGAGAGGTCTTGCCCACAGCAGGGGGTCCAGCCAGCACCAGGCGCCTGTGTTCCACTAGGAGGCCAGCCAGGTGTCTCAGGGAAGGTGCTGGGGTGAGGCTGGCTAGTGCTGATGATGAGACACTCCCCACTGCCTCCCCTTCTTTCTTGTGACTAGCATTCTGTTGGGGAGGATTGGAGATTGGTTACGCATCTGGGTGTTTTTAAGGGTGTTTTGGGTGTTAGGAAAGGGTATATTGTGTTTTTGGGTGAGTGTTGGTGTGTTTTAAGGGTGTTTTTGGTGTTGGAAAAGGGTATATATTTTTCTGGGTGTGTTTGGGTGTGCATGGCTGTGTGCTGGGAGTATTTTTGGAGTGTTTTTGGTATTAGGAAAGGGTATATTGTGTTTTATGGGGTGTTTGGGTTTGTTTAGGTGCATTGGGTGTGTGGTGGGTGTGTTTTAATAGGCATTTTTAGTGTTGTGTTTCTTGTGTGTGTTTGCATGTTTTTTGTGTGTATTTGGGTGTGTGTTGGGAGAGTGTAGTTGTGTGTGGGTGTTTTTGGGGTGAGTGTGGTTGTGTTTGAGGTGTGTCACAATCTTGTAAAAATATTTGGTACACACACACACACCTTCAGCCACACCAGCACAGCATCCACATCCCCCACACAGTATCCATAGGGCAGCAGCTCAGGCCGTGGCAGGGTAGGTCCACACACAACCTCCTCCACTTGGTAGCTGTCTAAGGCACTCGCATCCAGTCCCAGTGCTGACACAGGGTCAATAGAGTTGCCATAATCCTGTCAGGAGAGGTCAAAGGTCAGAGAGAAGTGAGGCTGTGAGTGTGTGAGTGTGTGTGTGTGTCTATTCTTGGTGTGTTTTGAGAGTGGTGAGTTTGTGAGTGTGTGTGTTTGTTGGTGTGTTTTAGAGAGGGTGTAGTGTGTGTTGGTGTGTGTAGATTGGGGTGTTTGAGTGTGTTGGTGTTTTTTTGTGTGTGTTTCAAGGTGTGTTCTAGGTATTTACAAAGGACAGAGTGTGTGTTGGTGTGTGTAGGTTTGTTTTCGGGTGTTTTGAGGTGTGTTCTGGGTGCTTAGAGAGAGTATGGTATATTTTTTGGGTGTTTGAGTGTGTTGGTGTGTTTTTCTTATGTTTTAGGTGTTTAGAAATCGTTTGCTCTCTCACCATGACTGTTTTTTTAAGGCCACATCACTACACCAGAAAAACTACAACACCGCAACACTCAAACACCAAAACAATGGAACACTACAACGCACCAAGACTGCAACACCACAACACCACAGCAACAAACCACAAGCCAACAGAGCAAAACCACACCACACCACGACTCCAACACCACAACACCACCCTCACACTACAAAAAACACAACACCAGAGCACCACCATAACACTGCAACACCTCAACAATAATACCAAAACAACACAACAGAACACAAACACACACATAAAAAAAAAAAAAAAAAAGAAAATCACAACACTGCAAAAAAACACACTACAACACCACTTACCTTCAGTGTATTCACCACCATAGTATCCAACTGTTGCCAAGTAGTTTTGCATCCCACGGTAATGTTGCCAATGTGTGTGAGGTGGGAGGGGTCCAGGTGGTGGGTTGGTGTGTGGGTGGTGGGGGAGGGTCTGGCCTGGCCCCCTAACACCACCACCACCTTCATCACATGCCCGTTCTCATGGGGGACTGAAC
The DNA here is from genome assembly GCF_017591435.1 of Portunus trituberculatus. Lineage (NCBI taxonomy): Eukaryota > Metazoa > Arthropoda > Malacostraca > Decapoda > Portunidae > Portunus > Portunus trituberculatus. The sequence continues at coordinate 4,510,304 of NC_059258.1, forward strand.
TGCTTCCTGTTGGGGGTTGGAAGGGTTAATTGGGGTCTGTTTGGAAGGGTTATGGGTCTGTTTGGGTATGTTCTGATGCATTTTGGGATGTTTGGTCTTGTTTGTTTTTAGGGTGTGTTTAAAATTTGTTTGGGTGAGTTTGGGTCTGGGTTTGGGTGTGTATGGGTCTATTTAGGGTCTATTTGGGTGTGTTCTGATGTATTTTGGGGTGTTTGGTCTTGTTTGTTTTTAGGGTGTTTGAGTCTGTTTGGGTGTGGTGTGTTTGGGTAAGTTTAGATGAGTTTGATGTGTGTTTGAGATGTGTTGGGGTGAGTTTGGTGTGTCTGGGGTCTGTTTTGGTGAGTTTTGGTGTGTTTGGGTCTGTTTGAGTGTATATGGGGTCTGTTTAGGTGTGTTTGGGGTCTGTCTGAGTTTTAAGAATGGGTATCATCTTTTTTCTTTACTTTTTTCAGCTGGGAAATGTTGGGAATTACTTATTTTGGGTGGTAACTTTCTCTCTCTCTCTCTCTCTCTCTCTCTCTCTCTCTCTCTCTCTCTCTCTCTCTCTCTCTCTCTCTCTCTCTCTCTCTCTCTCTCTCTCTCTTTATTTACTTATCTCTCTCTTTTTCTCTGTTTATTTACTTATCCTTTCTCTCTATTCACTTATCTATCTCATTTCATCTCTCATATGAAAAACTCAACTTCTCAAACAATCTCTCTCTCTCTCTCTCTTACTATTGATGGGTGAAGGGGAGATGGCAAGGGAAGTGAGGGTGTGGGTGAGGGCTGGAAGGACCTGGTCGGCTGCTGTTCCCTTCTGTCCCTTCACCACACCCACCAGGCGTAGGTTCTCTTCCCGCAGTACCGCCACCTCAGCCTGTGAAGGAAAGGCGCTGGTTACTGACAGAAGGAGAGAAGGAAGGAAGAATGAAGGAAAGAGGGAGAAAGCAAGAGGTGTAATATTCTAAAACACTTCTCTTATCTCTCAAAAGGTCTATAGTTGAAGTTATACAGGTTTTTAAGGGTGTTTGAATGGTTCTAGAGAGGTAAGGTAAGGAAGGGAAGGAGGATAAAGGAAAGAGGAAGAAGGCAAGGGAAAAGTATAATATTCTAAAACACTTTTCTTATCTTTCAAAGGGTCTATAGTTGAAGTTACACAAGTTTATATTGGTGTTTTAATGGTTCTAGTGGCAGATTAACAAGATTTCTACACTATCAACAGGAAAAACAGTCTTGAGAGGCCAGCTAATCATCTCTGTGGCCTTTGAAAATAGTATTGAAGTTATTTAAGTATTTTTATGGTTCTAATGACAGATTGACAAGATTTCTATACCATTAACAGGAGGAACTCTTGAAAACCTGGCTTATCATCTTTGTGGCCTTTAAAGAGATATGATAAAGTTTCAATGGTTTTTAAGGATGTTTTTTCATGGCTCTAGTGACAAATTAAGAATATTTTCATATAATCAACAGGAGAAACAATCTTAAGAACCTGGCTAATCATCTCTGTGGCATTGAGAAACAGTCATAGCAGGAGAACAAAGGGTTTCTAAATACAACACACACACACACACCTGCAGTCTGCCAATGGTGTCGGCGTGCTCCTGTATCTGGTGTTGAGCCGAGAGAAGTTCCAGCCTGCAGTCGGTAAGTGTTCTCTCCTTCTCTGTCACCTCATCCCTAAGACGCCTCACCTCCTCCTCCTTGTCCTCCAGCGCACTCCTGTAATGTAGTAGTAGTAGTAGTAGTAGTAGTAGTAGAAGAGAAGGTTATGTACAAAATTTAAGACAGTGATAAACAACAAAATGCCTGAGCAACACCCAAACACCTACAAAAACACCAAATAAACACCTAAAAAAACACTCAAATACACCTCCAAACACCTAACAACACCCACAAACATCCAAACACAACAAGCAACACCTGACAAATACTCAGGCACACACAAAACACCACAAACATACCACAAACACCCAGATATGCTCAAAAGCACCCACAAAAACATCCAAAACACCTCTAAACACCCAAACTTATTTCTCAATCACCTATAAAAACTCAAACACACTCACACAAACACCTAAAACACTACCAAACATCCTAATAAACACCCAAAGACACACAAAATATCACCAATAAACACCCAAACACCCTTAAACCCTCACCTTTTAAGCAGAGTGTTCCTTCTTGCTGTACCGAGAAGCCCTGATGAGGAATGGGACTTGCGAGGGAGGGAGGCAGAGTACGGAGGAGGGGGCTGGTGTGATGGCTGGTGTAGGGGCTGATGTGGTGGTACAGGAGGGCTGGGAGGTGTCTGACGGCTGAATTAACGGTGTGGTGAAGGGGCAGGTCATTGAGGATGCTGTGTGACCTCTGACCTGGTGATGGTGGTGACCCGAGCTCGTTTTGTTGTTTGGTCAGCTTTCTTCCATGTCGTCCAAATGCTCGGCGAAATGAACTCCTTAGCTGTGGGTGGATGGAGGGGTGGGTGTGGGTGTGGGTGTAGGTGGATGTATGGGTGTGTGGGTGAGTGCATGTGTGTGTGTTTTCAGAAATTAATCTTGTATGCCTGTTTGTGTTGTTGTATTGTTTACATGTGTGTGGGTGTTTCTGTATATGTGTGTGTGTGTGTGTGTGTGTGTGTGTGTGTGTGTGTGTGTGTGTGTGTGTGTGTGTGTGTGTGTGTGTTTCAAATAGTTTTCATGTTTGTGTGTGTATTTGTACATTTATGTGTGTTCAAAACAGTCACATGTGTGTAGTGTGGATACATAGATAAGAATCCAAAAAAAAAAAAAAAAATCATAAAAAAAAAAAAAAAAAATAATAATAATAATAAATGAGAACAAAAATCTGATAAATTTCACACAGGCAAAACAACGAAAAGAATAAAAAAAACCCACACCATTCTTTAGTGTCTATGTTATGTTATGTTATGTTATGTGTCATGCTTTTCTCTATCTATGTTATGTTGAAAAGTATTAGTGTCCAGTATATATATAAGAGCTTAGTGTGTATTATGCAGTGTATGTTACAATGTGTGGTGTAGTATGCAAGTGTTTGAGTGTGTTGGAAAGTGTTAGTGTTTAGTATAGGAGTGTTAGGTTTGTGTAGAGTTGTTATTCACACTTATCCATCAATTGTGAGTGTTTTAGTGTGTTATGGTTGTGTTCATCTGTGTCGTGCCAGCATGAACACTCCACACTGGACACTGGGCATCAATACACACTGTGGCAGACAACATTGTGAACCACGTAAATACAAGTAAAGATACTATGAATAAACAAATAAATAAATAGATAGGTAAATGAACAAATGAACAAATAAAAAATAAATAATGAACTTAAAAGTGAAACAAAATAAAGAGATACAGAAAATATATACTAATACCAGAAATTATTGTATATTAAAAAAATTTAGATTATCGAAAACAAAATCAAAATAAATAAATAAAAATAAAACAAAATTATCTTGATATATGAGGTTCCTTGCATCATCTAAGAAAAATAAAGTCTTAATAATGATAATAAGTGACATTGCCATTAATTGTTATGTACTGGTTCAATTTGTCTATCTTCTTCTAATGTCACAAGAAAAAGATGATGAAGTTAATGATAATGATGAGATGATGATGATGATGATGATGATGATGACAGTGATGGTGACTAATGATACCAATGTCGTGATGGTGTAGTAATGTTGGTAACAATGATGAAAATAGTGACAAAAATGATGAAAACAGTAACCATTAGAAAGGATATTAGTAATGCCAATTATAAAACTACTTATCAAATCCATATTAAGATCTGTCTTCTGAAACACTCTACTCTCTCACCACAACTGTTTTCCAAGGCCACAGAGACGACTTGCCAGGTTCTCAAAACTATTTCTCCTATTAATGACAGAAATCTTGTTAAATTGTCACTACAACCATAACAACACTCTTGAAAACCCATGTCACTTCATCATGGCTATTTTCAAAGGTCACAAAGATGATTACACATGTTCTAAGACTGTTTCTCCTATTAATTACAGAAGTCTTGTTAAACTCTCACTAGAACTATAAAAATGCCCTTGAAATACCCATGTCACTTCATCAAGACTATTTTCAAAAGCCACATAGATGACAAGCCAGATTCTCAAGATTGTTTCTCCTATCAATAACACAGAAAACTTGATAAACTGTCACTAGAACTATAAAAACACTCTTGAAAACTTGTTAAACTGTCACTAGAACTATAAAGACACCCTTCAAAACCCATCAACACTACTTTCAAGACTGTTTCTCCTGTCAATAATGTACAAATCTTGTTAATACATCAATAAAACCAGAAAAACACCCTTAAAAACTCATGTCACTTTAACTAGAGCCTTTCAAAAGTAAGGATGAGGTGCAGAAGTATCCCAGAATAAGATCTTAATAACAACTGATGATGATGATGATGATGATGGTGGTGGTGGTGATGGTGGTGGTAAGTGCAGGGTAAGAGTACCATTATAGAGGCATTAAGGGTGATAGGGGTGTGTGGAGGGTTAGGAGATTAGCCCTTACAGCTGCGGGAGTTAACTGCTGTGGCTGACTATTAATTAGGGGTCACTGGGGAGGGTCAAGGGCATTTAAGGGGTCATTTAGGGTCATTTAAGGGCATCTGGCAAGGCTTTATAAGGGTGTTTAGTAGTTAGGCTCTTTATTATCAGTTATTTACTTATTTGTTTATTTCTTTTCTATTTTTCTTTTATTTCCTCATTTTTCTTTCTTTAAATGGCTTAATAATCAAGTTTTTCATTATTTATTTATTTTGAGTAGTTAAGCTTTTTCTTTTATCATCTTTTTACTTATTTGTCTATTTCTTTCTTTTTCTGTATTTTCTTTTATTTTCTCATTTTTCTTTCTTTAAATGGCTTAGTAATTAAGTTTTTCATTATTTATTTATTTTGAGTAGTTAAGCTTTTTCTTTTATCATCTTTTTACTTATTTGTCTATTTCTTTCCTTTTTCTTTGTATTTTTCTTTTATTTTCTCATTTTTCCTGGCTTAAATGGCTTAGTAATCGGGTTTTGATAGTTCATTGATTTATTTGTTGTAGTTAAGCTTTTTCTATTATCATCTTTTTACTTATTTATCAACTTTTTCCTTTTTCTTTGTAATTTTCTTTTATTTCTTTTTTCCTGCTTTAAATGGCTTAATAATTGAGGTTTTATTATAATTTATTCATCTTTTAATTAAGTTAGCTTTTTTTCTATTCTTTTCCTTCATTTTTTTTCCTCCAGTCTAATATTCATAACCTCATTTACCTTTATACCATCAATTTGTCTTCTTTTGTGTTTCATATTACTCAACATTAATTAAAACTCCCTTCCTTTAACTAAAAAAATAACACCTTATATTTTTCCTTCACTAATACAATTTCAAAAAAACTACCAAATTTTACATCACATTTCAAAACTTACTTGGAGATGCTAAAGAGAAGAATTAATGTAGCAACAAGTCTTAATTTCATAATGTCTGTATTTCTTTGGGCAGGGAATGGGATAGACAAAAGGTACAATAATCAATGAGTAAAGGTATGAAGGTGCACAGATAAAGGTTCTATTTCCATTGCTTTCTTTTGTATTTTTTGTATTAAGTTCAGGTGAGGTGGAATATTGTGATTATTTTCTTACCTGAGTGGAAGTTAGGTGAGCTACTTAGAGAGAGAGAGAGAGAGAGAGAGAGAGAGAGAGAGAGAGAGAGAGAGAGAGAGAGAGAGAGAGAGAGAGAGAGAGAGAGAGAGAGAGAGATATGGTGTTGTATTAGTTATATTAAAACAAGATACAAAGTTAGTGTATTATTCTAAGTGTATTAGAGTATATTAAACTATCTTACACTGTATTTACACACACATACAAACACACGCACACACACACACTTAAATATATACACACAAAACACCATTACAAAATCTTCTGAACCAAAACAAACACTCGCACACACACACAAACAAAAGCTTTACACCATTTTAAGCTGCAGTCTTACCCAGCTTCTCTTTTTAAGCTTAGCCTGGCCTTGGGAAGCATTAAGAGTGTCCGGGGATGTGTGGTTATGGTGAGCGTTGCAGTGAGGCATGAGTGAGGGGGTGAGGGGGTGGGAGCCCAGAGAGGCGTATGAGGAGAGGGAGGTGGCACTGACAGTGGATGTGACGCTGGAAACACTGTCGCAGGAGAGTTGTCGCTCCAGACTGATGTAACCTGTGGACAGAGAGAGAGAGAGATAGGGATGGGTGGGTGGGTGTCAATGTGTTTACCTAGTTGTATATTACAGGGATCAAGTGGGGCTTAAAGTGACCTGTCTCCATATCTACTTTTATCTAACTTTTCTTTCGACTTGTGCACACTTTCTGCTGCTACAATCTCTTCCCTCAAGCCGTTCCAGATGTCCACCGTCCTATGTGAAGAACTAAACTTTTTAATGTCCCTCAAACACTGACTTTTCATGATCTTCTTGTACTGTCCTCTTGTTTGTCAATCTCCATCCTCCATCAGTGATACCAGGTCTTGGCTATCTGTGTGTGTGTGCATGTGTGTCTTTACCTAGTTATGTGTGTGTGTATGTGTGTGTTTATCTAGTTACGTGTGGTTGCATGGCTTATAAACCCATATCACATCACCTAACTATTTTCAAAGACCACAAAGATGACTGGCCACATTCTTAAGACTGCCTCTGCTAATCTGCCACTAGAACCACAAAAACACCCTTGAACACCCACATCACTTCAACTTGACCCTTTGGAAACAAGTCGAGGTTTGACGGAGAATCAGAACAAGGACTAGAGGAAATACATCAGCACAATTTAACACAAGCCAGCACAAGTCAGCACCTCACCTGAACTGACAGACTGACACACTGCTGAACTCTGCTGCCTCAATACTGCTGCTGTCTTCCTGATCTCAGCTGCCTCTGTCTCCTGAGATCAGCATAGAGAGAGGAGGAGGGAGACAAAAAGAGGAAGGAAATGAGAGGAAGAGAAGGGAGAAAAGATGAGGAAGAGGAAGATATGAGGAGGTAAAGAAGAGAAGGAAAGAGATGAGAAGATGAGGAGGAAACAAGAGGAGGGAAATGGGAGGAGGAGGAGGAGGAGGAGAAATCAGAGAAGTAGTAGGTAGACAAGAGGATGGGGAGGAAAGAGAAAGAGAAGGAAATGAAGAGAACAGCAAGAGAGGAAAAGATAAAACAAAAAAATAATGAGAAGAGAAAAGAGATAAAGGAAAAGAAGATAGAATAAAAGAATGATAAATTGAAGAAGAGGACATGAAGGTAAAGAGAAGATATATGGAGAAGGAAAGGAAATAAAGAGGAAAGAGAGGAATGATGAAATACAAAAAAGATGGTGAGAAAAGTGAGAAAGGAAGGATGAGACAGAAAATGAAAATATAATGCATAGGATAAATAAGCAAATAAACAAGAGAATGAAAAGAAAAAAAAAAAAGGAAAGAAATACAAGTTTTTAAGATAATCAATGTATAGGATGAAGTAAAGGAAGGACAGGATAGAGAATGAGAAAGATAAGCAAATGAACAAAAGAAAGAAAAGGAATAGGAAAAAAAAAAGGAACGAAATTTGAGTTTTTTAAGATAATCAATGTATAAATTTGACTTTAGAAAATAGTTTTGGATAATTCACATCTAAACAAAATAAACAAAGGCAGAAGTTAGAATAAAAACAATTGAAAAACTTACAAGGACACAAAAATAATGAAAAAAATGTACCAGTAAATTAATTGAAGCGTAAAAATAATGTAGATGATTGTAGAAATATATGGATGATTGTAAAGTAGATGATTGTAGACAGAAAAAAACCTAAAAAAATGTAGGTAACTGTAGAAAGACTAAAAAATAATGTAGGTGACTGTAGAAAGAGAGAAAAATAAATAAAAAATAAATAAATAAAAAGCTTACAAAAATGTGCGACGAGAAAAAAATAAGTAAGAAATAAAAGAAAATAATAAAAAAAGGGAAAAACAAATATTGCAATATCTTATAGAATACAAAAGAGTAAAGAGCGACTTCATAACAATGCACATTTACGACAAACTGCATCATAAGGTGTGTACTTGATGGTAGGGAGGTTTGTGTTGCAGTGAAGGGGGTGAGATGAGAAGGAAGGGTGTTGCATGGTGTGCTTAGGTGAAGAAATGGTGTTGCAAGGAGAGGAAAGGCGTTAAATAAGGTGTTGATGAGTATTTAGGTGAGGAAATAGTGGGATATGGTGTTGCAGTGAAAGAAAAGGGTTAAATGTGGTGTTGTAGTGTGTTGAGGTCAGGAAATAGTGAGGTATGGTGTTGGAGAGATAGAAAAAGGGTTAAATGTGGTGTTGCAGTGAGAGGAGGGTGAGAAGATGGTTTTTATAAGGTGTTGCAGGGTGTTTTTAGGTCAAGAAGGGATTTAAATGGTGTTGTAGGGAGAGGAAAGGAATTAAATATGATGTTGCAGGGTGTGTTTAAGTCAGGAAGGGGGTTTAAATGGTGTTGCAGTGAGAGGAAAGGGGTTAAATATGGTGTTGCAGGGTGTTGAGGTCAGGAAATGGTAATGTACAATGTTGCAATGAAAAGAAAGGAATTAAATATGGTGTTGCAAGGTGTTTTTAGGTCAGGAAAGGTGAGGTATGGTGTTGAGGTGTGTTTTAGATGAGGAAGAGGTAAAATATGGTGATGTAGAAAGGAATAAAGTATGATGTTGCAGTGAAGATGATGAGATATGGTGTTGCAGTGAGGAAGGTGTTGAGATATGGTGTTGCAGTGAGGAAGGTGTTAAATGGTGTTGCAGTGAAAGGAATAAAAATTGTGTTGCAGTGAAGAATGGGTGACACAGTGTTGCAGAGAGGAAGGGGTGTAGTAGTGTTCCATGGTGTAGCGAGTGACACACCTTGAGGTCGGGTGATGATGCCAGCCTCTCTAAAGTGGTGGTGACACTGTTCATGGTCTGCTCTAGGGCTGTCACCACACTGGCCTGTCAACACCACCATTAAGTTCACCATTAGTAACTGGATCACCAAACACTGCCATTACTAACACAGTAATATAATAACTAATGTCAAAATACACCATTAGTTTTACTTTGAATAATTCCTTTGTGTATCTTTTATATATACATTTTTATCACCCTTGACCAGTTAAATAGTCTGAAAAATAAATAAATAAAAGATAAAAACAAAAGCAGGTAAATTTTTGGCCAGTTTTTCTGTATTGAAAAAGAATAAAAATAACTAATGCAATAATCAACGAAATACAATAAAATATGATTAACAAATAAAATACACAGTTATTATGAAAGAAAAGCCACTGTAACATTAATCTTCTTCTCAGCTTCAATTACCGAAACGTGTGTGTGTGTGTGTGTGTGTAATTCAACCGTCCTCAGAATCACATGTTGGGCCTCGTGACCGCCAGCTACTCTCTTTTCACACACACACACACACACACACACACACTATGAATGACAGTATTTACACGTGCGTACAGACACACACAAAGAGTCACACATGTACAACACTAAAGCAAAATAAACCAACATGTACACACAGACACAACCCATATGAACACGTGCATACGACGCAATCACGCACAATCACACAAGTATACACATAAACAAGCCCACACGTGCACAGATACTGACACACTTTACACGCACACACACACAGACTGACACACACACACACACACACACACACATAGTTACCTGTGAGAAGGCTGGACATGACCGGTATCTAGAGCGCCGAGTGGCCACTTCCCACCACGGCAGCTGAGGACGATCACGGCGGGACACAGCAGGCGTTCCTCCCTCTCCTCTCTCCTCCCACAGCGGCTCCATGGTCCAGCCACGCCCTCCCCCTGGCCCGCAGCATCCATGGGAGCACTGGGAGGCTGTAGAGGTGTCCTGGGTTACCGTAGGAGAGCTGTAGGACCGCCCTCTCTTCCCGCCAGCTCGTATTGTCGCAAATCCGTCATGAACAGCGCGTCCTGAGGAGGTGACGCCACAACACGACGTTAGTACTCCATTGTCAGCGCCTCCTCCCATGGCTCAGCTGAGAGTGGTGTGTGTGTGGGGCGTGTGGTGTGTGAGGGGCGTCGCCGCGGGGATACAGAGGGCGTGGGAGGAGCGAAGGTGACTCAGGATAGAAGGAGGAGCAGAGAAAGAAAAATTATCACGTCAGTTTTGGTTTTACTTTCATCCCTGTGGCTTCCCTCTGGCTATTCCGTGCCCCGGGGTGTCTGTATGTCTGTGTGTATGTGCGTACGTGGTGTGTGAACCTTTACTTGACTTCCTGCCCCGTGTACGCATGTGTGTGTGTGAGAGAGAGAGAGAGAGAGAGAGAGAGAGAGAGGAAGGAGAGGGTTAGGCACCATCTGTTTGCCGCCACTCGCTTCTATCACCAAATACTGCCTAGCCTTCCCCGTCAGGCCGTCACAGAGCCTTCCACAGGGCAAAGATGAGGCGGCGTGGTGCAGGGCGTGTGTCCGGCGCTGATTGACGGGCATGGAGTGGGGTGGGAAAAAGGGTAGAAGGTAGGTAGGTAGGTAGGAAGTCTCTCTCTCTCTCTCTCTCTCTCTCTCTCTCTCTCTCCATTAGTTGCGTTTTAGTGATGACAACACCGTTTCAAATTTAACTGACTGGGTCTCTCTCTCTCTCTCTCTCTCTCTCTCTCTCTCTCTCTGGTAATCTGGAACATGGTATGTGTGGTGTGTGATCAGAATTTTGATGTAATACTCTCTCTCTCTCTCTCTCTCTCTCTCTCTCTCTCACCGTTCGCCAGATGATGACCACCACCACCACCACCATTAACAATAGGTATTACAGGCGTTTTCAAGTTACCTCCTCCTCCTCCTCCTCCAATATTACTAAAACAATAGCCATTTTTATTAAAGTTCTTGAAGTATCCATTCTTCAGGTTATTATTGTTGTTGTTGTTGTGATTGTGGTTGTTGTTATTGAGGTTGTTGGCGGTGATGGTGGTGGTGGTGGCGGGGATCTGAGGCAGCCGGCGACCGCGAGGGATGGTGATGAAGCCGAGGTCAGACATGGCAAGCTGGGTCACGCCTCACCACGCCTGCTGGGAGAGGTCAAGAGAGGTGAAGTTAGGTACAATTAGGTCAACTGTTAATAATGGTAGTGATAACTGTAACACCTAATAATAAAGAGTAATAATAATAATAATAATAATAATAATAATGATAGTAATGTAATGTTTTTTCTTTCATGTTTCGTTCTTTTCTTATTCCTCTTCCTCCTCTTCCTATTACTATTTTTGTGACATCTTCTTCCTCTTCGTCTTCCTCCTCTCTTTTTTTCTCAAACTCTTCCTCTTACACTTTTTCTTCTTTCTTCTCTTCCTAGTACATACCATTCTTATTACTTCTCCTCCACCTCCACCTCCTCCTCCTCCTCCTCTTTTTGCTCATCTTCCTCTACCACTTTTTCCTCCTCCTCTCCATCTTCCTCTCTTCTTTTTTCCTCTCCATTTTTTTTCTGTTCTTTCTTATTAACGAAAACAATAACAAAGAAACAACAACAACAATACACACACACACACACAAATCTGTTACGCAATAAAGTAATAAAGAAACGCAAACCAAACAAACAGGTGTGTGTGTGTGTGTGTGTGTGTGTGTGTGTGTGTGTGTGTGTGTGTGTGTGTGTGTGTGTGAGGATGTGAGTGCCAGATGTGCGTGAGGTGATAGTGTTATCTCCTCCTCCTCCTCCTCCTCCTCCTCCTCTTCCTATCAAAAATAGCCTCGTAAGGTCCAACAAGTCTGCTTCCTCCTCCTCCTCCTCCTCCTCCTCTCCTTTGTCATCTCTTCTTCCTCCTCCTCTTCCTTCTCCTGCTCTTCTTTTGTAGTTGATTGTTCATTTAATTGAGTGTGTGTGTGTGTGTGTGTGTGTGTGTGTGTGTGTGTGTGTGTGTGTGTGTGTGTGTGTGTGTGTCCTTCAATTCTGTCATGGGAGATTACCAGGTAAAATCCAGCAGCTCCTCCCAATGCACGCACACGTACATGCACATACACGCACGCACGCACACACACACACACACACTGAACAGAACAAGGAAATTAACTATATTTAGAAGAAAAAAGGAGGAGGAGGAGGAGGAGGAGGAGGAGGAGGAGGAGGAGGAGGAGGAGGAGGAGGAGGAGGAGGAGGAGGAGAAGAAGAAGAAGAAGAAGAAGAAGAAGAAGAAGAAGAAAGAAAAGGAACACGCAAATAGAAAATCTCTCTCTCTCTCTCTCTCTCTCTCTCACACACACACACACACACACCTGCT
>NC_059258.1:4542570-4595070 GCF_017591435.1 Portunus trituberculatus
TACCAAAACACTATATACACGTTCTCAAATCTTTAAATATACTAAAAATTACTAATAAAATGTCAATATTCCATTTCAAACCTTCATATCAGGGAATATTTATCTTTCTAGTTATTTTTTAAAGATTATTTTAGGATATGCAAAGCTGGCACCCACAAAGTTAGGGGGTCCATTTTATCCATCCCTAGGGCTTTGTAACCTTGGCCGCCACTGTCCCTCCTCTCCTCCTCCTCCTTTCTCTCTCTCTTCCTGGATATAAGAAAGTTAACAGTTTCTCTCCGCGTCTCTCCTCCATTCATTGAGAAGTTTGTTATTTTTTTGTCTGTCTCATTTGTATACATTACCTTATTCAGATCTCTCTCTCTCTCTCTCTCTCTCTCTCTCTACGTCATTTCTTATTTCTTTTCATTCATCATTTTTAATCTCACATCTCTATCTGGGTCTTTTTATAGTCATTTTAATTAACAGATACCATTACTATTATCATTATTATTATTCATTATTATTATTATTATTATTATTATTATCATTACTATCGTTATTGCGAATGGGAGCGAAAGTTATCGAGGTGTCTGACATTTGAGAAGGAAAAATAAGAAAAGATATGCAACACTGACACAGTTTCGCCTCTCGTGTGTGTGTGTGTGTGTGTGTGTGTGTGTGTGTGTGTGTGTGTGTGTGTGTGTGTGTGTGTGTGTGTTCAATTCTAAGTATCCTAAATAAAACTGTATAGATGAAAGAATTGGAGGAGAGAGAAGAGTAGGTAGGCCTATAATGGGATGGGGGAGCCAGTATTTAATGGGGGGTGCAGTATTTAATGGGAAGCAATATTTAATGGCGAGGAGCAGTAATTAATGGGGGGGGGCAGTATTTTAATAGCGGAGGCCAGTAATTGATGGGGGGAGCCAGCATTTAATGGGGGGCGGGCAGTATTTAATAGGGGGCAGTATTTAAAGGCGGTGGGCAGTATTTAATGGGAAGCAGTATTTAATAGGGTGCAATATTTAATGAGGGGACAGTATTTAAAGGCGGTGGGCAGTATTTAATGGGAAGCAGTATTTAATAGGGTGCAATATTTAATGAGGGGACAGTATTTAAAGGCGGGGGCAGTATTTAATGGGGGTCAGAATTTAATGGGGGGGCAGTATTTAATGGGGGGACAGTATTTAATGGGGGCAGCATATAATGGGGACGCAGTATTTAATAGCAGGGTGCGCTCTCCACCCCCTCCCTCCATCCTCTTAACTGCTTGCTTTGCTTCCTTGCTTTATTCATTCATTTTCCTACATTCCTTTAATCATTTTTATTTGATTTAATTATAATACACATTTTCATGAAGGAAGAAATGTTATCCTTTATTTATTCTTATTATTTTTATCTCCTCCTCCTCCTCCTCCTTCTTTTCCTTCTTCCATCTTCACACAGAATATTCGCCAAAAACTGTCAACTGTACACCAATCACCGTGACTGTGGCTCTGTGACTGCTATACAAGTTTAATACGTGTCTTTTTTTTCCTCTTTTAGATCACATAAGCTTGTTTTCTTCTTCTTCTACTACTACTACTACTACTACTACTACTACTACTACATGAATAACAATAACAACTATACTACTACTGCTACTACTACTACTAACTGTCCTAAATACTACCTCTATTAGTATACAGAAGGTCATGCAGATTAATTTCTTTCTTTCCTTCTCCTCCTCTTCGTTCATCTTATTTTTCATTCTTTATATATATACGTTATTTTTACATTTTCATTTACATATCTATTTATTTATTTTCTTCAAGTTGGTATGTGTGTGAGCGTTTATCAGTAAATTTGCAGTTTTAACTAATACTCTCCCTCACGCACCCCACTAACTCACTGCAGCCCTGATAAGACAACGCAGTCCACACTAACATTTGGTGAGGTAAGATGTGGCTGTCACTCCCCGAGGCGCACTGGTAAACACTCGCGCGCATCTAGAATATTAGCACAACTGACATATATACACACCACATCACCACACACACACACACAATATTAGCGCAACTGACATACACCACATCACCAAGCAGCTTACCACATCACACACACACACACACACACACACACACACACACACACACACACAATATTAACGCAACTGACATATACACCACATCACCACACCACTCACCACATCACACACACACACACACACACACGATATTAACGCAACTGACATATACACCACATCACCACGCCACTCACCACATCACACACACACACACACACACACACACACACACACACACACACTTCCGTCAATAAAAACAAAATTCCCCATTATTTTCTCCTCTTTTCTTTCCTCCATTCTCCATCCATCCATCCTCTTACTCCCCTTTCCTCCTTCATCATCCTTCTATTACTACTGCTGTCTCTCATACCTCCTTGCTTCCTTCCTTCTCTTCCTACTTCTACTACTACTATTACTACTACTACTACTACTACACTATCAAAACACCTGGAAAACACTGGAAATCTAGGTAAATATATTAACTTCTGAACATTTATTTATTTACTTTTCTTCACTTGTACTTTCCTTTTTCCTCCTCTTCTTCTATTTCTCCTTCAATCTTCCATCTCCCTCTCCTGTTAACACTACTAGCTACACACACACACACACACACACACACACACACACACACACACACACACACACCTGCGCCTAGAAACACTCGCATGTCACCGTGGAAATTTTGTGTATTGCGATAAATATGACAAGGAGAGACCGACATCGGCTTTCCTCCTCCTCCCCATCTTCTATTTCTCTTTTCTTTCTCCTCCTCCTTCTCTTCTTCTATTTCTCCTTTCTTCCTCCTCCTCCTCTATTTTTTCTCCTTTCTTCCTCCTCTTCTTTTCTATTTCTCCTTTCCTGCTCCTCCTCCTTCATTTATCCCTTCCTCCTCCTCCTCTTCTTCTTCTATTTCTCCTTTCTTCCTTCTCCTCCTTCATTTCTCCCTTCCTCCTCCTCCTCACACTCCTGCGTCTATAAACACTTACAGACACCGTAAAAGCTTGTACACTATACGCTAAATATGACGCAGAGAGACCGACACAGGCTTTCCTCCTCCTCCTCTTCCACTATTTCTCCTTTCTTCCTCCTCCTAACACTCCTGTTACCACTATCAGTACACACCTTCCACTAGAAACACTCTCAGACGCCGTGAAAATCTTGTATGTTACGCTGAATATGATAAAGAGAGACCAGCATTGGCCTTTCTCCTCCTCCTCCTTCTCTATTTCTCCTTCTTCCTCCTTCTCACACTCCTGCTAACACTATTCATACACACCTGCGTCCAGAAACACTCGCAGACACCTCGAAAACCTTGTACATTGCGTTAAATATGATGAAAAGAACCTGGCATTGGCTTTCCTCCTCCTCCTCCTCCTCCCTATATTTCTCCTTCTCACACTCCTGCTAACACTATTCATACACACCTGCGTCAAGAAACACTCATACACACCTTGAAAATCTTGCACATTACGCTAAATATGATGAAAAGAGGCTGATCTGGCGGGAAGCGGTGGGCCTGATGACGTCACGGACTACGGGATCCACTCACACGGCTTCCCTGGGCGGCAGGTAACAGCAGCCGTAAAATACGAACGTAAACTAATTTGAAAATCGAAATTTTAAGTACTGCACATAGACTGGATTCCTTTATATATTTAGATTCCTTGTCTCTTTTAACTATTATCAAAATTAACAAAACACTTCCAGACCGAGTATTAATAGAATGAAAAATAAAAGTTAATTCGAATAAGTGTCATAACACTGATATCATTAAATATAATTCTACAACCCACAAAGATTGAATTTGTAGGAATGTGAACACTTTAAAGAACACGAACTACTTTCACAAATACTTAATGTTTAGTTATGAGCCGAAATAATAACAATAACACAGAGCCGAAGACGTAAACATTTCAATTTTCGACGAGACTAAAGATAAATTTAGAGTCTATATATTTAACTCAAACAAGAGTTTTAACATATAAAATGGTATAAACGATTTTTTGAAGCATTAAAATCTTACCTAGAAACTCTTATAAAAATTTTTGATTTGCCGATATGAAAAAATGACACCAGAAATCCTAAACATATTTACATAAAAACACCCACAAAACCAACTTGTCCCACGCAATACAAGTACAAGAAACCCTTAAAATGTTAATATCTATCATTTAGAAACCATAAATCCCACCTTAACCCTTACAATAAATGGTGAGAGGAATAATGGTGTAACCGACCTCTGCTCCAGGGAGATCCAGCCACGGAGACCCCTCCAGTCCAAGATGGCGGCGCCACCAGCGGTTGCCAGATGTCGCTGTGCTCACTATAAAACCTTCACCACACGGAAACCAGGCTATGGCGAATATATTTGACAGGATGATGTGAAAACCCAGGTTGGTAGCTCCGTCTTATGACATGTTTGGTTTGTAATGAATGCGAGGTAAGGAGATAACGGCCGATAAATAGGAGCGGCCTGAGCTGACCCAGCCTTTGTTTACATCCGGGGTTTTCATTTTTTGCCGGGGGATAATTCTGTGATATCTTGTCCTGGGGATTAGGGAGGGCTAGTGGGAGTGGGAGTGCTCTGTGACGACTTATGACCGTGAAATGTTGAGTTATATGCATCTAATCCTTGTTTGGTAGTGAAGGCTGACCCTGGGGCACCACTCCAGGGCCCCGGTCTTGACCA
Source organism: Portunus trituberculatus (assembly GCF_017591435.1). Classification (NCBI taxonomy): domain Eukaryota; kingdom Metazoa; phylum Arthropoda; class Malacostraca; order Decapoda; family Portunidae; genus Portunus; species Portunus trituberculatus. Next base: position 4,547,304 of record NC_059258.1, read on the forward strand.
CCAACACACTCACTCCTGCCTTACGCATTAATCCACGTATAAAAAGTGAAGTTTACTTTATTGAAAACACACACACTATTTATTACACAAATAGTTTTCGTTTTCACTGTGCTAAATGTTCTCAATAAGCCAATCTCGTCATTTACAGCCTGTGTTTCATCTTGACTACTTTTTCTGCTCATCTCCAATGCGTTTTACAAATGACTTTTTTTTTTTACTTCATAGCACAGGGAGGATGTAAGGTAACTCGTTCAGTATTACACACTATCAACGCATTACCACCGAAATATGGGGAAATACTTCAACTTCCGCTTCGCACCCTCACACCACCGCGGCCCACGGGACACTAAACATTAAACAAACGCCGATTCTGTTGTATTTGCCGTGTATTTTGCGGGTCTGAGTACGTTTTGCGTGTAATTTGGCATATTGTGTCATGTTTTAAATGTGTTTCAGGTTGCTTTGTGGGTGAAATTTGCATGCATTATTTAGGATATTGTGTCATGTTTTGAAGTGTACGTGTTTTAGGATGTTTTGGGCAAATTTCACTACTGGATCGTGTCACCTGCATGTAGGGACACGAGCCTGCGACCCAGCCTTGTGTTCTCTCTCTCTCTCTCTCTCTTAAACTAAACAATTGTATCCTTTTATTTGCTGGTTTCGATCGTGAAATCCGCTTTGTATGATTTCTCAACAATGGCAATAAAGCAATGAGGCAAAAACGACAATAAAATAAGGAATAGACAAGAGAGACAAGAATAGAAGGTATTTGAAAGTTCTTTATTTACAGTACCATATTATTTTATTGTTTGCATAATGATGAGAGTTTCTGAAACACACACACCGAATCACAATATTATGTTTCGTCCTGACAGGCGTGAGAGAAGACAGGGATATGCCTCGCCAGCCACACACACTCGCACACATACACACACACATCACCGCGGCTGGCTCACTATACCGCATCATTATAGAGCTTAGTATGGAGTGGTTTGTACAGAACGATGACGGGAGAGGGGAGGGGGTACTCTGAAATTCCTATAGGTACTGTACACTACACAACCACACTCACATATCTCACTCCGCCACACTAAACTGATCTTTTACGATTTTTGTTCAGTATTTCGTTATCATACTTTGTTGAAGGGGTGAGTTAGATTATTCACTGGAAAATTACTTCGTTATAAGACATGGCGTTTACTTTGCGGTAGGTTATGTAGAATTAGGAAAAAAAAATGAACAAATGAATAAATAGATCAATAAAGCACACACAAAAGAGCCTGAAATTATAAATAGACATAGTAGGTAGTTGAGTTTGGCAAAAGAAAACGTAAATAAATAAATGAAATAAAAAAAAAACAAAAAGTAATTAAACGAAATAATATACCGTAGAATAAATACAATCTGCAGGCCACGTCGAAATAGTTCCCATGTCAGAGACTCGGACTAATGAGAGTGTGGCTGTCAGAAATTTGGGCAGGGAAAATGAGGAAAAAAGTGGAAATTTGGACATGGAAAATATGAAAGTAGAAATACGGACACGGAAAAAAGAATAAAAAGTAGTCTATACATTTGGACTTGGAAAAAAAAGTATAAAAATGGGCATTGAAAATAAGAAAAGTAGAAAAATGGGCATGAAAAATAAGAAAAAGTAGAAATTTGGACATGAAAAATAAGAAAAAGTAATAATTTGGACATTGAAAATATTAAAGTACAAATTTGGACATTGAAAAAAGAAAAAAATAAATAGGAAGAAAATTAAGACATTGAAAATAAGAGAGGAAAAAAAGGAAAAATTTGGACGTGAAAAAAAAAAAAAAAAAAAAAATAGAAATTTTGTGTGCGAGAGTGAGACTAAATACAATGAGTGTGATTCTGTAGCCGACCTTGACTCCTTCCTTCCTTCTCTTATGCACGGTTAGCACGGAAAGGAAACGCTGGTGTCGCCTTGGAACATATTTGAACTCTTAATAGAAATATGAGCTGGTATAGAGTAGTACAATAAAGACCACATACTCTCTCTCTCTCTCTCTCTCTCTCTCAGGGACAGAAATGCGATCTTTTACACATTAAGCCTTTTCTTTTCTTCTTTTTTCCTAGTTAACCTTCTCCAGTTTTTCATATTCATAATCTGACAAAATCCTTCTATTTCAAGTTATTACAATTTTGCATCTTTATCCTTCATTTAGATTCTTCAAGATTGTCACATAAATATTTCAGTAAAGTCTAAATTTCCTCATTCACCTTCAGTTCTCCTTGATAAAGCAAACTTCAAGATACATTTCTCATATAGTTAGTACTTTGCAATACAAGACTCTTAATGAACTTTAAGTAAACTCCTAATGCTGTATCTTCCTTTATAACACTGTATCTCATTTCACCCTGTTGTTTGTCACTAAGTCAACTCATCACAAAACTCACTGTATATTCTCATTCTTCAAGGCTTCACTGCACCACTCTGCCTGTACTCCACTCAGCTCGCTCACACACACACACACACACACACACACACACACACACACACACACACACACACACACACAAACTGTCTTGGTATGCTTATAATAAAAGTTCATTCTCATTTTCTGTTTAACATTTACAGAAATCAAGCAAATATTGATATACTACATGTTTTTCTTTTTTTTTGTCAATGTTTACAAAAGAGAATATACGTATATAAAATCATTGTTTTTTTTTCTTGGCATTTAGAAAAGAGGATATTGATATTGATGTATATAGATGAGATAACTGATTTCCCTTTCTTCTTAACACATATAAAAGAAAATATTAGCATATGTATATAAGATAATTACTCTCTCTTTCTCTCTCTCCTTATCTTAACCTTTACAAAAGAATATATTGATGTACGTACGTATGTATACAAAATCATATAGCTTTTTTTATCACTCAGTTTTCACGATAACATTTACAAAAGCAAACCATGATATATATAAACTATAAAAACACCCTTAACATGGAGGTAAACTTCACACACACACACACACACACACACACACACACACACACACACACACACACACACACACACACACACACACACACAGAACGCTTGCTACTTCCTTCACTTCTGCTCACTGAAACAAACACAGAGCAACTTGGGGACTGGCATCTAAGTGGGCCCTTTTTGTTTCATAATTTTTGTTGCCCTTGGCCAGATTTCCCATCATACATAAAAACAAAATAACCAAACAAAACCCACCACTCAAGGGCCTCAACACACTGGACACACAAACACACAGGAATAAACAAGAACATTTCAATACAGTTATGGAAAAAATGTCAAAGCCAGCCACTCAAGGGTTACTGACTCACTCCTCTCTGGTAACAAGGAAGGGTAGAAACTAGCGATTTACATAATAACAGTGTGGGTACTAACAAACATGTTACTTCACCACTCAAGGGCACATATCACTTCAGTATATGAGAGAGAAGGTACAAACAATTGATTTACATGATACTAAAAACATGTCTTACTTTGCCACTTGAGGGCTTTTTAATCACTCTGGTAGGCGAGAGATGGCAAAAACGAGTCATTTACACAACATTGCAATCTGATACTAAAATAACATATTTTTGCCACTTGAGGGTTAAAACAGGTGACTTGTACAATACAATGCAATGGGATACTAAAAATACACAATTTCTTCATACAAGGGGTTTTTATCTCTCCAGTATACTAGAGAAGGGTAAAAACAATTAATTTACACAATACAACACAATATTATACTAAAAAAGCATATTTCTTCACTTAAGGGCAATTTATCCAGTATACAAGAGAGGGATGTAAATTATTTAATACGTATGATGCAGTGTGTCTACTTACTGTATACTCTCATAATACACTGAGGCATTTGGGACACCCTCTCTATCTATACACTTGTTGGGGGTTAGAGCAGCGCCTCGTCCCCCGGTACACTATTGCAAGGAATACTGAGAGACTGAGTTATACATAGTAGTCAATACATTCAAGGCAGAAAGTGAGTATCGAGCTTAACATTACACATGGTTAGGTGGTGCACAGTACAAGCCAGAAGTGATGGGGCAGATTTCAAAACAAAGCATCTTTTTCTCTAATTGTGTTTTTGTTTTCTTGTCTGGATTGTGTTCAGAGGCGACACATATCATTGGTCAGGTTCTCAGCAATGCTCTTGTTTTTCCCAATGATGTAGACCTGTGTAGCTATAATAGTGACAAAAACAATTGAAAAACACTAATAACTTCCACTACAGCCTGTTAGAGATGTAGAATTCTTGGCTGAACTATCACTAGAACCATATAAACATCAATGCCTTTCACTACAGCCTGTTTAAGCTGTAGAATCCTTGTTGAACTATTATAACTCTCATGAGAACACCCTTGGAAACACTAACAACTTTTTTAAGTCTATTCAGGGTTTATAATCCTTTGCTGACCTACAGTATCATTAAATTCAAGAAAAACATCCTTAGAAACACTGATAACTTCCACTACAGCTTGATATAAACCTCTTGACTGTCACTGGAATCACAAACACACCATTGAGAACACCAATAATCTGCAGAATCTTTGAAAATACCCAAGACCAATCAACACTCAACACAAAAGAAAATGGAAAGAGAAACAGAATGAATGTTAGTGAAATCTGTCACTTCTGGGTTTGTCTGTATGTCTGAATGCACACAACTGACTCTATTGTTATCACTGGGATCTTTAAGGGGTTCGGAAGAGATGGAGAGATGGACATACACACGTACAACTATTGGAATGTTCAAGAGTCATGGAAGGTGAAAACTTATGATGAGTTTCCATTTTTTTTTTCTCTTTTTTTCCACTCCACATCAGAATTGTAGAAGAAAAAGTTAATTTTTTTTTTTTTTTATCTCGCGGGTAAAAAATGTGATACGAAAAAAATGCCAATGATTTCCTTTTTAACTCTCTACAAACACACTTTCCATGTATGTGCGTGAGTGTGAAGTGTGTCTGTATGTGTGTGTATATGTGTGTTTGTGAGTGTGTATGTGTGCATGTGTTTGTTGTTCCTTGCATCAGGTTACTTTAGTTTGATGGAAAGTAAATCAGGTAACAAAAATAGAGGCGGCTACATTTTTACTGTCTAACGTTGCAGCAGCACTGTTAGTCTTTGGTGGTGCAGTGCTTCACAACAGAATGACTCAAGCTGCACAAATATCAGCACTCCTGGTACACAGTTATAAATAGAAGCATTAACAGTTTAACGTGTAATAATAATGATGATAATAATAATACCACAAATGAGCACCATTACAGAATATGAAAGAATAATCTGCCAATCTAAGTTAAATAAATAAAAGAGAAGGAAGAAAAATATAAATAGCTATAAAGACTTAAAAGAAAACAAAAACTTAGTAACCTGAGGCACTTGAAAATACAAACACACTGACAAACACACACACATGCACAAACTAATACACACACACTCATACACACACATACACACTCACACACTCCTACAAACACACACGCACCAAAAACAAACGCAAACCCCAACACTCCTCCAAACACACAGTTCTCAGTTGTCGTCTTGCCGTGCTATGTCTGCTAAATTCTTCTTCAAAACTCCCTACGTAAAAATACTTTATAAAAATATCATTCGCTAAGGTTAGGTTAGGTTTAGGTCTTACGGAATACCTTATGGGAGGTTTATGGGGTGGATCTATAGACTATGTATTTACCGGGAGGGGACGGACAAGATGCCAGAGTGAGGGAAGGATGTTAAAATTTGTTCTGATTTAATGATAGTATACTGAAGGAAGGTTATGTCAGGGAAATGCTGGAGTAATAGGAGGGGTGAGGAGTGGCATATTCATTTGTGTAAAGCTATGAGAGGGAGAAATAGAAGATGGTGAGGAAATAATAAGAATAACAGGAATGAAAGTTGGAATATCAAGACTTTTATGTAAAATTTAAGATCCGACAGAGGAAACTAAAGATTAATAGAGGAAAAATTTAAGGAAGATCACAGGAAATTGAAAAATAATAGGAAAAAGGAGAAAGTTAGCATGGAAATCAAAATACTGGGCAATAAATTTAAGATCACCCAGAGAGCAAACAAAAGGATGAGACGAGGAGAAATTAAGGAAGAGCACAGGAAATTGAAAAATAATAGGAAAAAGGAGAAAGCTAATAAGGAAATAAAAAATACTGGGTAACAAATTTAAGATTGTCACGAGAAAAAACTAAAGAATAGGGCAGAAGGAGCAAGTAAGGAAGATCACAAGAGACTGAGAAATAATACAAGAAACAGAAAGTAAGCTGGAAAATCAAAACAGTGGATTAAAGGAACTGTTTTGTGGGTAAAGTGAAGGTGACAAATGCCACAGAAATTCATGTACAATTTATGCCTTTTTGAAACTATTAAAACTGCCATTGTAGGATCATTGACTCCTTTATTGATCTTGATGGAACAGAAGAGAGAAAGACATCACAAATAAATACAGAAAAAATATGATTACAGTGAAATTTCATTGAAGGTTAACTGGAAACTATTAAAAAAGAAAAACGAGTGGAATTAATAGGATATGTTTCTTAATTTTAATGGAATGGGATTGATACACAACTTAATATAATGGAATAGAACAAATTAACTTCAGCTTCTCACATTTTCTCTCCATTGAATAACAACTAAGGCGAGAATGAAGCAAGGTTAACACTTCTGTCATCGCTGGAATGAGACTTGATCCCACTGTCTCATATAAAGGAAGAACCAACAAAGACTTAAGCTCACATAACTGGGAATAAAACTTGGTCACACTACCTTGGAATAAACTTAAATGCATTCTTTTACTATAGAGAAAAGAAAGAAATAATAAAACTTAGTCACACTGGCTTGGAATAATTCATTTTTTTACTATAGACAAAAAGAAAAGAATTGCCTTATTGTGGCCTTTCAGAACTTAATAAAACTTGATCACACTGGCTTGGTATAAACTTAAATGTATTCTTTCACTGTAGAAGAAAAAAAGAAAATCCACCTTACTGATTGTGACCTTTCAAAAAAACTTAATAAACTTAATCACACTGGCTTGGAATAAACTTAAATGCATGTCACACTAGAATAGAGGAAATAAAAGAGAATTAACACCATATGGAGTGACCTTTCCGTAACGATAAAAACTACCACAAGACCTTGAAATAAAGTGAAATGCACTACTCACAATAGACAAACAGAGCAAATTCATTTTATTCACTGTAGCCAATCAGAAACTCAACAAAATATAGTCACACTTGGAATAAACACAAACCTTTTACTAAACAGACCATAAAAATAACTCGTCACTTTCCAACTTTCAGAAACACAGGAATACAACTTAATTTCTTTTGACTTGATACAAACTTAGTCCCAGCATGCAACAGAGAGGATAACACAAACTTAGAGCTTAGTAGTGTGAACTTAACTTGACTGGAATGACTCAAGTAATGCATAGGGTGGCAGTGGCGGCATAATGGGGGATAAAGTTAAGTTAGGATAAGTTAGGCTAAGTTAAGGCAGTATGTAAGGATAGCTACAGTCAAATTAGGTTAAATTATATAAAAGATAAGATTAAGTTACAGTAAGGATAGATTAGGATAAGAAAGAACATGACTAGGTTAGGTTAGGATAAGTTAGGTTAAGTTAAGGCAGTATGTAAGGATAGCTACAGTCAAATTAGGTTAAATTATATAAAAGATAAGATCAAGTTAGGTTAATACAATAGGTAAGGAGAGACTAGGTTAAGAAAGTATGTTTAGGTTAGGTTAGGATAAAATTGGTTAAGTTAAGGCAGTAGGTATGGATAAGTATGGATAGGTTAGGTTAAGTCATATAAGAGATAAGATTAGGTTAGGTTAGTACGATAGGTAAGGAGAGATTAGGTTAAAAGAGAATATGGTTAAGTTACGTTAGGATAAGTTAGGCTAAGTTAAGGCAGTAGGTATGAATAAGTATAGTTAAATTATACTACTTTTATCCTTATTTTTTCTCGTACCAATTATAATATATACAAAAGTGCAGGTCAGGTTAGGTTAGGTTAGACAATAAAATTAAATAAAGTTATGTTTGTTTAGTTTGATGAGGTAAAATTAGGCTCGTTAGGTTAGACAAGACAACAGATGAAGTTTTTTTTTAGTTAGATGAGATAAAGTTAGGTTAGGTTAGGTTACGTTAGAGAAAACAGTAAAGGTTTAGTTTGATCAGGTAAAGACAGTAGATTAGGTTGTTTGGTTAGATGAGGTCAAGTTAAGTCAGGTCAGGTTGGTCAAGTTAGGTTAAGTTAAGTCAGGTTAGATTAGGTGAAGTGAGATGAAGTGAGGCAGTGGTAGGAAGGTTAGGTGAGGTGAGGCAGTGGTAGGAAGGAGTGTGGGAGCATTCAGGCACCTTGTGGATCCCGTGGGAGGGGACAGGAAGGAAGCTACAGATTGGGTGTGGACAGCTTGTTCTGGCTCACTCACAGTGCTGGTCACCCTTGTCTGCACGCCTCACACCCTCCCTTGTCTCCCACGCCTCATCAATGCCTCTCACTGTGCTAACATCTCGGAGAAACATATATTGAAAAAAACTTGTTTCCCGCATATCATCTCTCACTGTAGGTCTTAGAGAAATGAAAGAATGAATATTTTTCCTACACATTAATTCTTCTCTCACTGTGTTAAGATTTTTGGGAAACATACATAAAAAAAAACTTGTTTCTCGTATATCATCTCTCACTGTAGGTCTTGGAGAAATTCTTCTCTCACTGTGTTAGATCTTTGGGAAACATATAAATGAATAATGCTTGTTTCTCGCACATCATCATCTATCACTGTGCGAAGGCTTTGCAGAAATAAAAGAATGAATATTGTCTCTTACATATGCATTCTTCTTTCACTGTACATGGAGGTCTTCAAAAATTATCAACGAGGATCTTCTACATTTCAGAATACTGTATACATAACTATCTTTCAAAAAATATTACCTTACCATTTTACTCCCTTATAACAAGAGTTCTTCTGGCAAGTGTCATGTACTATTGCTGTTTGAAGCCATATCTATTATCATCATTTACTTCTTCATTTACTAGTCTTTCTTTTCCTATTTTCACCTCCAAATAATAAAGTACACCACGAGCCACCACACCGGAGTGACAGATCTTTTTCCTGTGGCTTCTTTCCCCCTATTAATATTCAAGGCAACTGTCACTCACACAAAGATCACAGTGAGAGAGTGAGAGGGAGGGAGTGAGGGAGGGTGCAGCGAGTAACAGCTGGGAGGGAAACAGCACATGGGAGGTGCCCGGGCCGGCCCCACGCCACCTACGGCACTGGATTGTGTAATTACGCTTCTCCCTCTGTACGGCAAACATTACTGCAACAGCAAACACAACAGAAACAAACCTTGTGCACTGCGTTACTGGGAGGCTACGGAACAAGGAATGTCGTCCAACTACCTCTGGATTGGATTATTTATTTTGGGTTCTTTATGTACGTCGCTGAAAGGTTTGGCTGCACAGAATGGGAAACAATAATAGTAGTAGTAACATTAGTGTAGGATTACTAGTAGCAACAGTAGTAGTAAAAGTAGTAGTAGTAGTACCACTTAGAAATCTCTATAAAAAGTTGACACATATATAATACTTTTTTTTCTCTCACATGAGATGAAGTAGTATTCTTTGCTTATCCTTAGGCTACAGTAGGTAATATACACTTTGTTAACAGGTGAGAAGAACTCTTTGAAGCGTCTCAGTTCCGCACACTCAAACACTTCACCCCACCACCACCACCACTACCTCCACCAGCCTGCACAGACAGACAGGTTCTCAAGGGGCTCTCCTCGCTCACATGGGATCATTGCCAGACTATCACTAGAGTCATGAGAGTGCCCCTGAAAGCCCCTCCTGCCACCACAGTCCTTTGAAGGGAGTCGAGGGAGGATGAAGAAGAGTTTGAGAATCCGTCACTTTGAGATCTATATTAGTATGGATGATGGAGTGAGAACAGGAAAGTGATATACACATACTATGATTTTTTTCTCTTGCTGAGGCATAAAAAGATGTCTTATTAAATTATCATACTTATTTTTCTTCTAATCTTCCTTTCACACTTCCATTCTTTCTCTCCACTCACACAGACCCTGATCTTAAAAATTTGACTTATTATTCTCTTAAATAATCAAATATATCTAATCATTAATTCTCTTCTCTTAACTACTTCAAATCAAACTTAGGTTAACTCACATGTCAAAACAGTCAAGTCTTTTTCACTTCTTCCACTCCCGGCTATTGGAAATGATTCACATCAGTGTTTGATTTGGTAATGAAGGAACTTGAAGGAGAATGCTTATGATTAATGACACACACACACACACACACACACACACACACACACACACACACACACACACACAACTTAATTAATCTTGAGGCATGTACACACATACACAAGTCTCCATTCCTCTCTTGACACACATACCCATATGCACACACACACACAGGTCACAGATGTTGCTGGAGGTGGGGTTTGGAGGTCACACAGTTGACCCCAAACACTCCATAAACGACTCAAAACAAGACAAAATCCATAGGCAACAGACAGGGTGACCCGCCCCACCAGTCACCTGACCTCAAGTGACCTGGGCTGACCTTGTTAATAATTAGTGTTGTTATCTTGTTTCACCACTCTTGGCATTGCAAAGGAAAGAGGAAAGATGAGACACTAGTTTAATTAAGGTTTAGTACTTGGTCAGAGCTCCATCAGTGTTGTAATTAGAATCTTGCCATCTTGTTTCATCATTCTCAACTTAAAGAAAAAAAAAAAAAAAAAAAAAAATACGGAAAGGAAAGTTAAATGATACATAATATTTAGTTAAAGCTTTCTGCAATATGTTCTAGCAATTTTTATCAATTATCATTATTATTAATTATATAATTATTATCAATTTATTCTTATAAAAAACGGACTTAAGCAGTACTTTCCCAGTCTTCCTTTCAAATTTACAAAGAGCAATAGGAATTCTTCACATCTTGCAACAACTCAGCCAAGAATAGTGAAAACCAGAACTGCAAACTTGAACATGAATTTCACCTTCCATCACAGCCCAGGATGCAGCGCGGGACAGGTGAGGGGGAGACGGGGCGGCGGGGCAGCAGACCACTCACCCTCACTAGCTAGCTAATGCACACCACCTGGCCACCCTCGATCCCTGGGAGAGGTGAGGGAAGCACAGGGAGGGGGTAAAGGTACACAGACCATGGTAGCTACATAATGAAACACACCTGCTTGCCCTCATCTACACCTTAACTGGACACACCAAACACTTGACTTCAGGAATATACACTAAGATATCGTAGTAAAAAGATGCTAAGTATCTCATCACAGGGGACGCTGCCTCTATGAAAACTCCACCCCATTAATCCACACCCACAAACACTCCACACTGAAAGACTTCCCCTATAAGAATAATCCCTCATCCTGTACAGTTTTCCAATTTCAGGAGGGAAGTTTCAAGACATTTATCCTTCAATTTTTGTCTGTTTTCTTTATTCTGTTTAGGACCAGCATTTCAGTGGGCCTTTTTCTGTCCCTTTTAATTTTGTTGCCAGTGTTCATCCTACATAAAAAAGTCTAGTATTGGGGAATTAATACTAGTATGGTACAGGAAAGAGAGAAATGGAGTCAAGAGGAGGAAGAAGATAGGAAGAAGGAAAGGAGTCATGAGGAAGAGGAAGGAAGAAGGAAGCAAGGAGTCACGAGGAAGAGGAAGAAAGAAAGGAGGGAGGGAGTAGGCAAAATGTGGAATAAAGAAGATTGAAATTAAAAGGAAGGAGAAAGAAGGAGGCATAGAATTTGAAAGAAAGTAAGAAAGTTTGCATAAAAAAAAACTATCAAATCAAGCGAACAAATTTTGGTAGCGGAAATCTTACAGGTGGAATATTTACGAGTGAAAATTTACTTGGGGGAATATTACGCTATACAGGCTGAAAGTTGCACATCCTACAAAGACCCCTACAGCTGGCCACTCCACACAGCATTCACTTATTGGAGGAAGGTGTCAGTTTAATATAATCTCGGCACATTGGGAAGGTGTATGTACGCAGCAAAGAAACATTGAGAAGATGCACGCCCTAGGTAGCAAATAGATGATGTTGCTCTATGTAATGTCAGTTTCTGGAGAAGTGAGGTTTAGATTCCCACACGTTGCTTTTTTTGCTGTTTAATTTTTATCTCCATTTTGGGCCTTTTTTCATGTTTCAAAACACAAGAAATTAATTTAAAGTCATGATTTCCTTAGTTAGATGAAAATAGAGTAGAGAACATATAATTTTCAACCTCATTCTAAACTTTTTATGCTCTAGACACACATGAAAAAAGTTTAAAGTATACTATATATCAAAATCAGACAAAAGTTAATTAAAAACAATTGTCATAAAGTTTTAAGTTATCATAAATTTTTCCATCTTCTCAGTCTTGCAAAAAATATATCAAAGCAACATTTCACAAGGTCATTTTGATTGTTTTGTTTTCCTTTTAAACTGACAAAGAATAGGAGGAATTAGTTACATCTTACACTTGATTCAGATAAGACAGAATTGAGACTTAAACTGTATACACCCTCTCATCCTAATAGAGAAGAAAAGGCTACAAGTCATGTTTCCTCTACACTGCAGAACACGCCACACCAATGCTAGTCTAACAAGGAGAGTCTGAAAGTTTATCCGTGACTAGAGACTTAAAGGATAACAGTTTGGATTCCTGGTGACTAGAACTCAATGCTTCCTCTGATGAACCGCGAGAAGCAAGACTCTTTAGCACGTTTGTTTATTGCACAGCGTGAGTGGTGGCTGGTCCAGAGAGCTTCTATACACGGTTCTACTATGGAAATATTAACAAAATTTCTCAAGTTCAAGACATTTTTTTTTCTGGTACACTTAAAGAAAGGCTAAATGTTTGCTACTGAAATGTTATAGAATTTCTGCAGTTTGAGATTTTTTTTTTTTTTTTTTGTATACGATAGAAATATTAATGAAATTTCTCAAGTTCACAACCATTTTTTTTCTGGTGGATTAAAAGAATAGCTAAATGTTTGTTACTGAAATATTAATAGGATTTCCGCAGTTTGAGAATGTTTTTTTTTTGTTTTATATATCTATGATGAAAATATTAGTGAAATTTCTCAAGTTCATGACCATTTTTTTATGGCACACTAAAAAAATAGCTAAATGTTTGCTATTGAAATATTAATGGGATTTCTGCAGTTTGAGTATTTTTTTTTACATGTTAACGCTGGAAATATTAATAAGATTTCTGAAGCTCACGACCATTTTTGTTTTAGTTCTGGTGGACTAAAAGAATGGCTAAATATTTGCTAATGAAATGTTAATGGGATTTTGCAGTTTGAGAATGTTTTTTGTATATGTCTACGATAAAAATATCAATTAAATTTCTCAAGTTCACGACCATTTTTTTTTGTTTGCTAGTGAAATATTAATGGGAATTCTGCAGTTTGAGAATGTTCTTCGGTAATCAAAAGGCTAGCTAAGTAGTTACTATTGAAACATTAACAAGATTTCAACAGGTTAAAATAATTGTTTTCTGAGTTATTAAAAGAACTACAGACTTTCTCCCTTAAGGAAATTATACAACACTGACATGCCTTGAACATTTGGGGGTGAAATACAAATGACTGAACCAGATACACCACAAAAATATTCAACATTTCCTCAAGATATACAATTATACACTTCATTATTAATTTACAGGTGAAAAAGACAACTCGTATCTCCCTGTATAAAATCCTGTCAGTCGTCACTTGATGTAGAGCTCACCACCACCATCATCACCATCAACATCACTACTATCACTACTAGCATCTTTATTTTCTTTACTCATTCACTGCCATCACCACTACCACTACCAACATCTTATCTTGTTTACTCATTCCCTACCACTATCACCACCATCATCACCACCAATACTATCACTACCACCATCTTCATTTTCTTTACTCATTCACTGCCATCACCACCACCACCACTACCAACATCTTTTTAACTCATTCACTACCACCATTACAACTACCATTTCCAACATCTCTCATTTTTACTCATCTACCACCATCACCACAACTACTACTATCTCTATATATCTCTTTACTCCTCTCTTCCTTTCTCTCTCTCTTCTCTCTCACTATTCACTCTGGCTGACCAAAGCACCACATTTCAACATTTGTATCTACTTTTCAATCTATTCTGCACAAAATTTCTGGTATCTTTTATCTGGTGGTGTAAATTAATGTACATTGCTTTCTTTCTTCATATATTCAGATCAACTTCTATTCTTTCTCTTATACATTTACATATTTTTCTCTATATTTATCTAACACAAATTTTTCCTTTCTCTATTCTCTATCTCTTTTTTTTCCTAGCATAGTTGCAGTTAAATGTTATGTTTTTTCCCTTTCACAAGTACACCAAATATAGTTTTTCTCTATTCCACATTCACATCAAATACTTTTCTTTTCTATATTTCTATCAAGCATTCTTTCTCCTTTCTACATTTACACCATTTTCTCTTTTCATCACATTCACATCATGTCTTTTTTCCTTTCACATTCAGTTACAATTGTTTTCTCCCTTCACATCCACACCAAACATTTTTTTTTCCCTTCCCACATTCAAAGTCATATATCTATTTCCATCTTCCATGTTCTCATAATCTAATTTAATTCTCCTCTTTACATCCTCACCAATAAATGCTACATAAAGATCAAGATTAACAAAAACACTACTAACTTTCCAACTAATGCTCACAGTACAACACTTCCCTAACATTCCATAATAATTAATTCCCTGTAATATTCAGTGAGGCAGAAACCTGAGCCATCCTAAAAGAAAAAACAAAACATTATTTATACCTAATTTATCATGTCTTTCTGTGTGAGGGTAACCATGAACTGAAGTGATGAGAGGTAATTCAGTCTTTGATCTTTTTTAACAGTACGGTGCAAATTGTTTTACCTGAGCAGTTTATCTTTACAAGGTGACTTAGGATACATTGTACTGCCCAATACTGCTGAAGGTTCTGTGTTCCTATTGGTGGGAAATACATGTTCTCCGAGTGGATGCGTCTCATCGCCACACACACACACACACACACACACACACACACACACACACACACACACACACACACACACACACACACCTTGCTTCACTCCACCTCTGATTGCCTGAAGCTTCCTTGCAAGACAGGATAGAGACTCATGCTCCCTAAAGTTCAGCTCTCTCAAGACTGCTTTCAAGGGTGAGTGTTCCTCCCTGGTGGTGGACCATTGTCCTTGTCACAGCCACCACTGGAGCCACACACACGTCCTTGACATCCACAGTCACTTACGCTGGAGCCTGTTAGATGCAGCCAAGATAGTGCTGGAACATTGAAGAGCAAGAGCCTGAATGTTTTTTGTTACACGCAAAGTCTCACTCTGGCTGACAAACCCACACAGGTATTTCTTGCCACAAGTAACACAGAATTGTATCATACTTGTACAATGGAGCATAACAAAGTAAGACTGCAAAGACCACCATACCTCACATTCTTATGCACTGTACTTCATCACCACCACAATCTTTCTTCTTTTCTGAGAATCAGTTAGGTTAGGTTAGCTTCAGTTAAGAAGGAAAAAGTAACAGCAGTAATGATGCACAGAACAATAAGGCAAATGACTTTACTAATCCCTATGAGTGCTTGTGAAGAGGTCCATTTGAATAACCTTTGCCAATTTCATTAAACAAAAATCAAACTGTTTGTACAAAAGAAAACCCCACTAAATATTTGATTACCTGCACGGTGAATGTTATCTTTCACAATTATAACATGGATCTATACAAGAGCACTTTATGAGGTTGGTAATGGCGGCAGTCAGAGGTGTGGAGACAGCAGTGTGGTGTGAGCAGCTTTGCCGGCGAGAGTGAGACGGAGCGATGTGGTTCTGTAATTCACAGACGAAACAGCACACTCCTCAAGACTGGCGGGAAAACATACACAAATCTTACACCTAATGTCGACTGGCTGAGTAAAACAGCGATGAGTAAACACACGGACAGCACGAGTAACTCACGAGAGAAACAATAATATCAACATCTTAACCGTAGGTGGGTCTGTACATGTATCATTAGTATTATTATTAATATTATTATTATTATTGTTATTATTATTACTGGTAACATGGCTGAGATAAACAGTTCATGAAACATTATGACAGCAGAGAGAGTGAGTCATGGTACTGAACTAACAATCATTACCCATGGAAATGTTACAAAAGTGTTCGGCCATCATCGTCATCATCATCATCATCATCATCATCATCATCATCATCATCATCCTTTGGTATGGAAGCACTTTGATGTGAGTGTCAACAAATGCCCCATGCTCTATGGACCACCTGGCCTCCCTCTGGCAAGACTGGTTCACTAAGGGAGGCTGTCCATTGTTTGACTGTTGTGGTGGTAACACCTGGCCAGACACAACACTGCAGCAGCAGCAGCAGCACACACTGTCCACACACAATTAACAGAGAGCACACTTTGGTACAGACTTTGGTACACACACATTGGTACACTATGGTACACAATCTCCTTCCCTTAAACTCTAACACTATGAGGACAAACAAATAAACATCCTTTGGTAAACAGCTTTGGATAATCTCACTCAGAATAGAATGCATTTTTGATATTCTGCTTCTGGCAGACTAGAGTGACTCGAGCCGCCACCACCACCACTGCCAGGCAGCTCAGCCACTGCCGGCGTCCTTTCCCTCGCTTGTGGGGGTATGGGGGGGTGGACAAGGGGACATAACCTGCTATAAGAGGCTGTGAGAGGAATCACTATCACCCACAATGCTTATGGTGCACTGCAGAGTACTGGTGATGCCATTAACTTTCCTTTAATTAATGTGAAAGTCAACAAGCTCAGAATTCACAGCTTGGGGCACAGTCATGACATCTAAGCCTCTAGTTCATGCTGGGAGAGAATGTATTATATGTATGGTATGTATGGTATGCAGTCTGGAATTCTCAGCTTCAACTCATAATCTGCTGACTATCTTTTACAGGCTGGGGAAAATACACAACTTATAACTCAGCTTTGGAAACATTCACAACTTGTCACTTAACTCATTCTTAGCTGGGAATTGTGTAAATGTAATTCTCAACTCCAGCAATGTAACTACTCTTAATAATCTCCCTGAAGGAAACATAACCCACCTTCAGAAACACTTGTATGATTCTGACTTCCCACGTTAAGCTGAGAAAATAAAGCTGGGAACTGTATACATGGAATTCTCAAATCCAGCAATATAACTCTTTTAAATCAGGCTGAGAAACATACACAACTTCCCACCTTCAGAAACACTTGTATGATTCTAACTTCCCACATTAAGCTGAGAAAAGAAAGCTAGAAACTATAGACTTCTCAGATCCAGCAACCCTTTTTAATCAGGCTGAGAAAACATAGATAACTTCCCACCTTTAGAAACACTTGTATGATTCTGACTTCCCATGTTAAGCCGAGAGAAGAAAGCCCTATCACACCTCCATAATGACACACCATAATACCGTCACCTTCACCTTGCAACACACGATGATGACGGTAACACGACCATCAGTGTCATCAATAGTCTACCCATCACCTCGACTCGTAAGCTCATCGGGAGACAGACAATAGTATCAAACAGGGAAATGGTAACTTATATACATCCAGGCGGAAAAACTTCAACAAGGGAAACATTACTGGAAATTCTACCGATCTCACACTATTACAAGACTGAATGCCGAACATCCAAGCGAATAATGTATAATATTATATCTTTGGTTTGGCGTCTTAACATTCATCAAATGGGCGAATAGTTGAATGTGGAAATGAGAACACTAAACACTGCTAAGATCTGGAGGTTGACAGGGATGAGAGGGATGACACTGGATGCTTTTGAACTAATACAAGAGGGCATTGTGGACAGAGTACGTATCAATGTTATACAGATGAGCCAGTGTGGGAGCATAACAAGTGGTTGGCTCATAGGGCAGTGGAGAAAACACTCACATAAACACACACACATACATACTCACATACATTCATAACAGAGGAAAATGAATGATAAATTGATAGAAATAGGAGATAACTGAATTTGACATACACACATACACATAACTGAAGAAACTAAGAAGAGATAACTAACATACACACACACACACACACAACATTCACCAATAGGAAAAAAAAAAAAAAAAAAAAATGTTACAAGAAAATGAAAAACAAACAATATTCATAAAACAAGACAAAAAACAAAATAGAACTTGACATAACAAAATTCACACACACACACACACACACACACACACACACACACACACACACACATACAGGGAGTTACCGCACAGGTTATACACAGGAAGAGGAGGTGTCTGGGGTCTAGACGTGCTGGATGTATTCTGGGTTGAGGAAAGAGAAGCCCGTGAACTCAGTCTGGTCCAGGTTCATCATGAAGAGCTTGTCGGTGGGTGTCAGTTCAGTCCGCTCCGACGTGAACTGCTTGTCAAAGTTACTCACATCTTTCCTGTGACGCTGCATGGGAAAAATAAGCAATGGTAAGTTTTTTTTCTTTCTCTTTTTTATGTATATCTAAGTTGTTTTATTCCTTCATTTTTTCTGCTCTTAAAAACTATAATTTAGTCAATGATATTTTTTCTCTCTCATATATATATATATATATATATATATATATATATATATATATATATATATATATATATATATATATATATATATATATATCCTATATATAACCTAATATTTTTCCTTTTTTTCATATCTTTTTTTTACTTTTCTTTTTAAACTTCTTTCATATTTCTTTTTTTCTATACATGTCTAAACTTAGTCAATAATAATGACTTTTCTCTCTCTATATATATACCTAAGTTGCTTTTTTTTCCTTTTTCATATTTTTCATTTTTTTTTATAGCTTCTTTCATACCTTCTCTTTTTATTTGTATCTAAGCTTTTTTTCCTTGAGTTTTTCCTTTTTCATAAGATTTCTTATTATATTTTTTTTTTCATTTTCTTAATTTGTAAGGCATTTTTTTTTTTAAACATTCCAATTTTTTTTTTTTTTTTTTGAGATGTTTGTGTGTTTATCCAGCTGTAAGTGTGGTTTGGTTCTGGCAATACATTTACATTTACCCATTACTATTATTATTAATATATCTTTATATCTATATCTATCTATCTATCTTTCTATCTATCTACATATATATATATATATATATATATATATATATATATATATATATATATATATATATATATATATATATATATATATATATATATATATATATATATATATATATATATATATATATATATATATATATATATATATATATATTGCTTCATATCTTTACCTATACATTTATTGTGTTTTATTAGTTATTTCCAATTTGTAAAGTCATGAACATCAATTCCTTTTAGTCATATTCAATTAGTTACTTTCTTAACCACTGCAAGATATTAATTTAAGCAACAGAATGGACTCAAACTTGGATTAACAGATCTGAAAGGGATTAAGTGGAAAAACAACATTGACAACAACCTTTAACATAGTCATGAAATATTAATAGATTGTGATTAAGAAAAAAAAAAAAAAAAAACCTTTAACATATTCACAAGATATTAATAGATTATGATAAAAATAAATGAATAAATAAAAAAGATGAATAAATATGCACTAATACCACACACTAACCTCCATCAACATTTGGCCTAACTTTAGCATAACTAGCAAAACTAAGCATTCTCATGAACAAAAGCACTTGACACATACTATTATCTATCATGCATAAAGCCTTGCAAGATGAGACAAAGTAAGCAAATATTAACTCTCTCAAGACAAGGAAATGCATCACTGATTTTATTACCTCTGCTAGTCAAACAGTGGAGAGCAAACAAGCATCACAAGTTACTTACCGGTAAATTGTAACTACCACCATCAATACAAAGCTGCTGTTACCTGTTAAAAGACGGTTAAACTTCACCTCACACACACACACACACACACACACACACACACACACACACACACACACACACACACACACACACACACACACACAGATTTAAGCACAATATTAAATTCTTGCTTTACCTACTAAGAGTATTAGACCACACCTAACACACTCTCTCTCTCTCTCTCTCTCTCTCACACACACACACACACATCTAGAGACCCAAACACAGTAAAAATCTCTTGTTTTACCTACACTCATTCACACATGTCACATACCTGCAGAAAAATAAATAAATAAAAAATACAGGTAAAACAAGACCTTTCTCCGTTAATGAGACTGTCATCCTACACCTGTCACTTGCATACCTGTCACTCACACACACCTGACATACACCTACAGGCCCACACACATTTAGTACAGAATCCTTTCATAGCACCTGTGATAATCTCAGGTGCTACACTTACAGTAAATTAATTAGTCTGTTATACCTGTAATTTATTTTGTCTTCCTTATTTTCAAGTGGCTTTATACACTCATATACTTGATCTTTCTTTTAGTATCCTCTATGTCAGTCTGGTTCATTTGTTTCTACTGCATTTTGTGTTTTCTTTAATTTCAAGTTACCTCATGTACTTCTATATCTATCTCTATGCTTTTTCTTCATATATAGTCTGTAGTCTCAATCTCTTTCTTATACCAATACTTTTCTATATACTTACAATTTCATTTTTTGTCTATATTTTTCTTTCTTCATACTATACTCTCAACTTCTTTCCACCAATACCCACACTTTTCCTTTCTATTTTTAACCTCTTCTCTTTAAATTCTCTACTTTTCTATTTTAACCTCGTCTCTTTAAATTCCCTACTTTTCCTTTCTAACTGAGCTGCCCTGTGTGGTATTGCTGGCCTGGTATATAGGTAGATGTAAATAGATTAACATGACACTACAACCATAATTTTTCACCTTTGTTCCTCCTTTCCTTGCTTCCAACACTACTTACTACACAACCATTAGTGCTATGCCAAGTTACTGGTGCTGACTACACAACCTGCTACATGGGGAGTAGCTGTGCTGGCTGACTGAGTGTATGAGTGTCAATGGGATTAATGATGAGTCTGAGTGTGGTGTATGAGTCTGGGCTGCCCACATGTGACAGCCAGCTAAGTGTTTAAGTGATAGTTTATATCAAGAATCAAGGTTTTACATATTCCCTGGAGTGTGAAAAAGGTCTCATTGCCTAACACTGCTCCCTTCATCTTTGCCTCTAACACCACCTGTCCTCACAATTCTTAACAGTAACAGCACACGCCACTAATTCTCAGCATAACCAATAATGTAGTAAGTTGTTTCTTAAGGTATAAGTCTGTACAGAACAGCCTCACCTCACACCTTCCTCAAAATACCCAGAATCCTTCACCATCTGCAGTACTTATATCTATTTTCCACTGAGAGGAAACATAATCAAAGCACTAAGAAATATTTTTGTTTTATTAACTTATATAATTTATAATTTTAAAGTTTGACAACTGGGGGCATTAATGGATAAATTGATGGTCATAACATTAGGCTAAGCCAAAAAGACAGTCCGTGGATATTATGAATCTGACCTGCCAGATTGAGAGAGGGCCAAACACAGTGGGCACCAGCAGCCTCGGTCCCTCTGGTGAGTTGCTTCCCTGAGGACCTCTCTGTGACTTAGCGGTGGGTGGGAGTGTTGGGTCAGCGTGTTATACGGTATACAAACTAGACTAACAGTTCAAAGTGGAATATGATGCTAAGTCACTTTAGAATGTAAAATTTCTTCACTAACACACCCATAAGTATGCTACCTTGGCCATGCACTCGCTACTGACTGCATAACGCGCTTACTTCTCTTAAACCGGATATGCTTTATAAAAATAAACACTGATACCAAAACATTACAATAGTATTCTCTTAGTAGAATCTGTAGTATTGGGTCAACAACATTAACTAGAATGATTGATGGGAGTTTCCTAATGATTCTTTCTTCTTTAGCTACAAAACTGTAATCAGGGGCTCACTCACTGCCACCCCCTCTACTAGGAATGTCCTCCATACCTGCCCTCTGCCTGCACCGCCGCCCCACAGCCCCTGGTGCTGCAGGACGCGGCACACCACCACCACACGCAGCACCGCCACCACCCTGCTGCTGCGGTGAAACCCTTGCCACACACAACAGCTCGACACAGTCTCGGCAACACCAGACAATGCATCGTGGCTTAAGTGTGTTCAGGTTTGGCTTCATGTGAAATGAATGTGTAACTCACCTCCCATCAAATTTGTTGCCACCTTAGTGACTGAATTTGTGTGGCAGTAATTATGGTTTGTGTGTTAGGAGTGAGTGGTAAGTGTGCTTTTCAGTAGTGAGGGTGGAGTGAAGGCCGAGGCTGTGCCAAGTGGGTGGCGGCGGTGCGTCCCTCTACACATTCCTTGCCTCTGTTCTTCATCAAGGAGGTTTACACACACACATCAAGATTTTGGCGACTTAAGATAAAAAATCATAAATAATCTCTATAATTCAAGGTAATATCAATAAATTTCACGAGTCTTGTGTTTTAAAATGCTGGTTAAACAAAGAAAATTTTCTATGTTGGTTAGTTGAACCAAAATTATGCTTTCTTTTGTGCCATTTCTTGAATTACTA
Organism: Portunus trituberculatus; assembly: GCF_017591435.1. Taxonomy (NCBI): domain Eukaryota; kingdom Metazoa; phylum Arthropoda; class Malacostraca; order Decapoda; family Portunidae; genus Portunus; species Portunus trituberculatus. The sequence continues at coordinate 4,570,020 of NC_059258.1, forward strand.
AGAGTAAGAATATTTGTTTTGTGCATTCTTCATACAACCTTCACTACAACTTACGTCCTTCAAGACTTGACCTAACTAAGCTTTACTTTACGTACTTATTGAGGCTAAATGCATTACTAATATAGTACATTTAAGGTTCTGAGTGCCACGGGACTGACCATTCTCACATCAGCTAAACATCAATATACCAAACAGACACCAAATACTGAATGTAAAAATGCCACCAAACAGGATGACAGGGCTGGGTTGGAGGGGGGTGGAGAGATGGGTGTAGTACTGTATTTAGTCACGTATCAGCACGTCATCTACACACACCTTCCTTTTTTAACTTTTGGTGGTAGTGACTGAGTATGTAACGCAGTATTTGATGCATATAAGCTAAACCTATTATAAGATTAAACGGTGCGGTGTTGGGTTAGGTTAAGCTGAGACCATCCCAGTGTGGGGTGACCTCGGGGACTCGGAAGCTCACGGCAGTCTTCCAACCTTCAGGCTCAGAAACATTTATCGTCACTGTCTGATTGTGGAAATGGAATGTAATGGAAGTGCATCAAACCTTCTCCTTCAGTTTGCTTCAGTCTACGTCTAAAACATCGGGACGCACACACCACGTTTTCTTTAGTTTTGTCCAGCGGTGGATAGACTGCGTGTTTGAATCTTTACAGGGAGACGCAAAGAATGTCGTGTGCTCGTTATCCATATGAGTAAAGGGTCACAACAAACCACTGTGAGTTATTGTACATTACTATACAAGCCTAGCATTACGAGGGCAAAGCAGACTGGCGGGGAAAGGTTGCAGTTATCTCCGAGTGGTGAACGTGCCAGCGACAGTCACATCAAGACTCCGGCGTGTGGGAGGCAGCGGGCAGTCAGAGCCGCCGCCGCCACCGCCGCCGCAAAAGTTCGAGGAAGAGTGGAAGACGAAGGGTTTACTCATAAAAGCATCACAGAGGCCAAAATTGCTTAAATGTGCATTAATAATATACAACACGGTGATCAAATGCCTTAAAAGTTTACACTAGTATTCCTCTTTAAGAGCGTCAAGCATAATTATAATATGGTATAATTTAAAATACAACAATGGTATATACGTACTGCAACTTGTTAATAAAAAGCTAACTTGCTCTAAGTCATATATCATCTGAGACTAATAATACTAAATGTCACTTAGTACGGCCGTCACAAAGCCTAAAGAACAAGAATACTCTCAGCGCTTACTTAACTACTAAACCAACGACTAAACCTGTAGTAGTAGACTGGAAACCTTTGCTTAACCTTACGTATCTGTACCAAGCAACTCAAGAAACGCAGGAAGTCATCTAGAGGGACAACAGCGCTACATTATTCCTTTATCACACAGTTTTGGCGTACGAAAACACCCTTGGTTTTTTTTTGTAGGGACCGAAACGAGCCACAAGTCAGCGCAATGCTCCGAGTCTGTGCTGCCGGGTGCTGGTGTGACGAGGGCTGCGTGGCGCTTGTCCTGACACGCCTAGCTACTGAACTGTCTGGTGGGGTGTGAGTGAGGGTATTGGGGGGCCTGAGCGAGCTGTTAACCCTTGCTAAGCCCTAGAATATTCTGATTGAAGACTTATATACCTGGGCTCATCAGTCGCATGGACAGCGGTAATGGAAGAGTGTATCAGAATATGCCAGGGTTTGGTGGACACTTATGGATTCCCTCATGCCCTGCAATGCCCAACACACGGCGAGACAAGGACCGCTAGTGCTACTCTCCAAAGAAAACGCTCCCAAAAAACACCACAAGGGACTAATATAATCTGAGTATCGCTGGTACTTGAGCGTGGAATTAATGGTGATTTACGAGGATTTGCTACGGAAGATGCTAGTCTCAGGTGACGGCGACAAGGTGCGACGTCAGCCATTGTCACACCCTAAGCTAGAATGTGCCTGGGTATAGACGGCCACAACGCGATGGCCAGTCAACGGAGCGCTACAAGGGTGACGCACTGCGGGAACTATTTAAGATGTCAGTGTGTGCCTTCCTCCTAATCTAAAGTGGAATGTTCTTAGCTCGACTCTCCAAGGTTAGGTGTGAGTGCGTGTGCCTGGAGGTGTTCACGGGTCACTTCTTGTTTTCCTTGGACACAGACAGGCACACCAGCCACACCCCAGCACACCCGCACCTCAGACAGTGCTATGCCACCACCTCGTAGAGCACAGCATCGTGGAAACTTAGCGATAACAGAAAACGTGCATTGTCCTCAAAGAATGTTGGTGATGCACTGATGGTTGAATTCCTGGCGCTAAAACGACATCCAGAGCAACAAAATGTGCATGTTTATATATATATATATATATATATATATATATATATATATATATATATATATGTATATATATATTTTTTTTATCTAACTCTTGTAACATGAGAGAAGACACACATTGCTTAGGAACAGCGACAGTGACAAATCTCCACGTGCAGGGAATTCAAAGATACGTCAAAATGTAGTTGGCCCATGAAATTCTCTTCAGTGTAGTAACCACACGCACACCACACCCTCCACACCCCCTCTAACGGTCTCAAACACTGGCCTGCACCCCGCTAGCACGACACACACAGGGCGGCAGCGGGCGGCGTGAGGGAAGCCAGGACGCGCCCGCCGCCGCCCCTCGTGTCATCAGGATGAGCAGAGCAGTACTTGGGTCTTGTTTCTGGGATGTGGTGTGTGTGTGTGACGCGGCGTGCTGGTCTGCCTGACTCCCTATCGCTGGCAAGCTGGCTAATGGTACGTAGTAAGACTTGGCGGAGAGCAGCGGGGACACACTGAACACATATACACACACACGCCGAGATGCTGTGGTCCACGGCGGTGTCAAGACATGGGACGACGCGATCTTTCATTACTACGGAAGGTGTTCTGCTACACACCAAACAAGAATTCAACCACCACAGTGTTTAGGAAATAATGGAAAGGAATCTGAACTTATGTGCTAATCGTGTTACTGAGTTACATGCTACACTTATGGGGCTTGATGAGAGAACGACTACACGCGCCGGCTGGCAAGAGCAATATTTGTGCAAGTTTGGCACTTGTCAAAACAGTGGCCTTCACTTGAGGGGTTTAACACTAAGCCGAGTGGTCGAGCCGTGGAGCCGAGGACTCTTCTGTGCCTCTGAGGGAACCAACACCACGAAGGCGTCTCTGAACCTTCCTTTCTTCCCTCCGCCCGGCGCTGTGCTTCACTGCGTGTCTCCATCACCTCACCAACTCGCTGACGTGACACGGGTCGAGAGTCAAGCACCTCCTCGGTCCTCCTCGACAAGCCAGACACTCGGAGCGACACCTAGACATACACGGAGCTACGTCATGTTCTATGGTGAGGCGTGCAAGGCGGGTCGGAAGCTACGAGTACTTGACACTTAAGTAGGAATCCACCATCACAACGCGGCGTGTCACGGCTTGCTACGCACTAAGCAACAGACACGAGTACGAACGGAAGCGGAGGAAACGATCTGCGTCAAGACTACCGTGTGGGTCAGAATTTGATGACTTTTTTTTTTTTCACTACACCGGCGAGGATGAAGCGTCTGGAATGAGTGGCTCTGACGACTGAACAACTTCAAATGAGTCACAAACGACAATTCTGGAGACAGTTGGTCCCCATGAGATGTCACGATTTTGTGCGGCCAGAGACCAACACCTCAAGAACCATTCACACACGTACACTCACACATACGCACACTCACACGGACAGACGCAGAGCTATTTCCCGACACGAATGCAGTGGTAATACTTGACAGACAAACGAACACACACTGTAAATACAACATGAATCACTAAAGGTTCCTGTAATCGCAGAGACGAACATCTAAACTGGAGACAAGGACAACACACCACTTCACCACATACCCTCACAATAAAAAAAAGGAAAAAAAAATCCAGTCTGTCTAACTCAAAATGAACTGCAATGGGGTACAGCAGCCAGGCCTCATTTCATGGACCACAATAACCGGGCCATGTTGAGTGGACCAAGGGAACCAAGCCTGGCTGATTGGGAGGAGTGATGCTAAATGGGCCAAAGGGATGGCCACCTGTACTATTGAGTTATGGATGCTGCAAGACACACCCCTGAACTGAGGCAGCCCGGGAGAGTCGCCACTAAGCACACCATGAGGGAAGAAAAAGAGGATGAAAAAAAAAAAAAAAAAAAAAAAGTAAAAAGAAGAAATATGCAAGAGAATAAAAGAGAAGAATGAAGAGTAAAAAAAAATATATATATACAAGAGAATAAAAGAGAGAAATAAGACTGTAAACCTTGAGACATTTACTACAAGGAGAACAAAGAATGAAGAGGAGAAACAAGAAGGATGAGAAGTTGAAATCATGAAGAAAAAAGGCAAAGACAAATAGAAAAAAAGTTAGAAGCTTTAGAAATTCACTATAAAAACTAAAGAAACAAAGGAAAAGACTAAAGAAATAAAAACTTAGATCACCACAGAGAGAAAGAGAACAGAGGATAAAAAAGAAAGAAGAGGCCAAGAGAGAAACAGGATGAGAAATAGAGGAAAGGAGGAAAAGCAGAAGGATGAGGAATTAGAAAGGAGAGTGAAAAATAAGTAAAAAATTGTTAGGTTAGGTTAGAGAGTTTTTCTCATGAATGGTCAGCAGCTGACATCCAAGATAAAATTTGGTCCAACAATACACAGAGGACAGATTAATGGGAGAACCAAACTCACTTGACAATTACAATTCATATGATAAAAGGAGCTTGTCCCTAAATGGTCCATGCCTCTGTTCCCTTCTGGTGGGTGTTGAGTGACACAAGCGGGAGTGGCTATGCAAATGATCCTATTCAGTGATGCTAAACACCTATCAAGTCTATACCAGACCATCACCAGCCTTACACTACAGGCTTCAGCTTACGGCCAGCCTGGGAAGTGAGAATCTTAACCTGCCCAGTAACTCAGTGAAGATTTAATACTACCATAGATTACTTGGTTATTCATCTGGGTTCCCTGCCAAACCTGAGTGAGTAAATGTCGCCTGGCAGTGAAAAAAAACCTCCTCCGGTGATCACGTCCACGAGAACAAACAATGAATCCACAATAAGGGAAAGGGAGGTAAGGGAAAGCAAGCATAACACGATGTCTTCCACCGACTGCCGGCAGGTGGAGTGAAGGAGTCTTTTCAGGTGCCAACTTCATCGGGGTAAGGCGGGGAATCCAGTCTTGGGATGATGGGAGTTAGGGAAGAATGAGTCAGTCAGGACACATGGCAGCCCTGCTAACCCTCGGCCTGAGGCGCCAAGGGTGTTGAGACGAGGGGGAGGCGGAGAGAGTAGGCAAGCAACCCCGGCGAGCCTGCTTAGTCCTCATTGAAGAGCTGATCCACATTGATGGGGCGGTAGAAGGGGTTGGTGTAGGTGAAGGCGTGGAATGCGTCGGGGTCCAGGTGCTCCATGATCTTCTTGTCTGCTGGTGAGAACTCCAGGCGGGCGTTTCGGAAGACTGGGTCAAAGTTTTCTCCCAGGCGAGGGTTGCTCTGTGGAGAGACCATCACCATGGGGCCCTGTCCAGGCTGGCAGCATACAGGCCACTGCCAGCCGCCGCCAGCCACCCCAGCCACTCTCCCTCGGTTAGTGACCCTGTGACGCTAGCTAGCCTCTTGTGGCGGAGAAAACCTTGATGGCTCCAGCAGGACAGAGTGAGACAGTGACTTGGGAAGCAGAAGACCACACCACAGAACCCAGACATGGTAACAGTGGAAGGGGAAATATGACGGAAGAATGACACATGAACCCAGGCGTGGCACAGCACAGGAAGGAATAACCCAAGAGTTACATGTAAACCCAGGAGTAACAAAATAGAGGGAAAGTGTAAGCAAGACACCAGATTAACCCAAATATTACATAAATAGAGAAACTGATTGAAAAATTAAACAAACAGAAATGAAAGTAATGTTAGTAATGTATGCAAATGTGTAGGTTAATATTCTAACTCAGACATAATAATAAGGAGAACATTCATGGTTTAGTGGAAAATAAAATAAAAAGATACAAAATAAAAAAGTAAATACCAAATTATACACTTTTAAAAGCACAAAGTTATAAAATCAGTGAGTGAAAGTCTTTTAGAATAATAAAGTGGTGATGATATGAGACAAACTTACATCATGAAACCAAAATGAAAGAAATTAATCAACATAAGATTACATTTTCTTTGTTAAAAATTTCAAAGTTACTGGAATGCATTGATTAAGAAAACAGACATAAAGAACAAAACAAAAGGAGAGAATAGAATAAAAAAGAAACAAGATTAAGAAAACAAAGAACAATGCACTAGATAAAAACAATAATAAGTAAAGAAAGGAATATTTGACACAACACAAAATACACACACACATATAACATGTTTGGAAAGAAGGAAAATCTTGAAAGTAAAAAATAACAAAAGAAGAAAAGATCAATCAAAATAACAATACTGATAAATAAAGCAAGAAATATTTGACTTAAGAAAAGATGAAGAACTTAGGAGAAAGAAAGGAAAATATAATGAATGGAAAAGAAATAAATTAACTGAAAGCAAAAAGAACAATAAAACTAGCAATAGTGATAAATTGAAGAAATATTTGATACAAGAAAACAAAAACCGAAGGAAATAAGAAAGAAACATTTGACACAAGAAAACAACACAAACTGAGGAGCATGAAGGCAGAAAAACAATGAACAGAAACGAAATGGCTAATGGAAGCAGAGAAAAGCACTAAAATCATGATAAAGTAGGAAATATTCAACACAAAAGCATTTACACATTTGAAGACCTCACTAGTAAGATTATATTCCTCAAAAAATCACACAGAGATAACCTGTAATAATAATAAACACACACTAATCATACCTAACAATAAAGACTTCATTGGCTTAACTATCCAGAGCTTCAAATACCTTAGAACATTTTGAAAACCATAGTGAAAAACAAGACCAGTAATGACACGAGATTTAGTATGGGAAGAATTACTGTTTACTCTTGTTTATTATTGTGGTGTGTTTGTTTGCTCTGTAATTTGATGGCTGCAGCATTTCTCCAGTCTTGTTAAAATGTATAAGTTTCTATCATGATTCTTTAGCACATCACAGATAACAAACTGAGTGACAGAGTAGATGGAGTCTTTGAGTTTGGTTAGCTTTTATTTAATCTCTTTTGGTAGCGGATAAACTGTAGTGCGAGATTACTTTATGATCTTGAAGGACATCAACAACCAACAGACTGATGGAGTGTTGGCAGCATTCTCGTTGAAACAATTCTATTTTAGCTCCATTGATTCTTCTCAGTCTTGACAGAAAGTGGTGCAAATTTATATTACATTTCTCAGACACCATTCATAACAAAAAAAGAATAATCAAATATTGCAAATCTTTTAGTGCTTGCAGTTTGATTTTAGTTTTTAGTAAAGACAATTTTATTTAAGTCTTTCTCTGCTCTTAAAGTATGATACATGTTTATACAATAACCTTGAGAGATGCCACCACCAACAATGAGAGTGATGAAGCATTCCACATCTTTCAGTGGCTGTTGTTTCTTTAGAACAGTTTTGATGTTAAGCAAAAGGAATCACCGTGTCATTACTGGTCACTGGAGAGAGGTCTGTGTTCTGAAATGTTCCCATGTTTTATCTCGGCTGCTTTCAACACACTCTAGTGGATGTTGGTGGACTGCTCTAGTGCTTTCATGATCCTGGTGGCAATTTAACAGGCTGAAGTCAAATTTTATTTTTCCAAGAGTGTTTCCAAGATTCTGGTAACAAAGACTTGAGGTTGTCAATGAGAAAAAGAGCAACAAAACATCCATTAGAGACTGACTGATCACAGGTGGCCTTGAAAACAGCGTGGTGAGGGAGGGAACGAAGCATTTGAGAACACGGCCTGTGAGTGCTGAGCAGCAGAGACACAGCATAGTCCCAGCGCTGAGCCGTACAACCACCACCACTTCCCAGCAGGTGAAGAGTTGTTAGGAGACTCATGCATGTTCAGTACAAAAGCTTAACATTAAAGAGAGTAAGCGTGGTGGTTGTGTGACAGAATAACACTAACACAGCAGTCACTTAGAGAACAGAGTAGCAAATGTTATAGACTTTTTAAAAACATGTCTGGCTGATTAGAGAGACAGGAATAAATAAATAGAGATTATATAACAGAATGACAGAAGTATGTACAGTTGTGATCAGATCAGACACACAGGTAGTAATGGTTAAAGACTTCATAAACACATCAGAAATATTTAGAGGAATAAGTATTTAACAGATTGAGAGAAGTATATATAGATCTTTATCACCACCACCACCACCATCACCACCACCACCACTGCCACCACCACCACCACCACCAGAGCACCCAAGCACAAGATCACACAGAGAGAGAACCCAAGCAAAGACAACTGTGGGAGGGGAGAGAGTGACCATTACATCTTTACGGGAGGGAGTTCCATTACACCAGCAGGTCTGTACTCTCAATCACTTCACCGCCACATCCAAACTGTGTTCATCAGACTGTAGTAGAAGTTGTTGACATTTTTTTTTTAGTTTTAAGGATGTTTCTGTGAGTTTTAAAGGCTTAATTGGTTTGGCTGAAGTTTTGAGGCTGTAATGGAAGTTTTTAGGCTTTTTCAAGGATGTTTCTGTAATTTTTAGTGGCAGTTTAGTAGGAGTTTAGTGGAATTTAAGAACATTTTCAACTTTTTCATGATTTTTAGTAAGTTTAACAGGCTGTAGTGAAAGGCAGTGGGGGTTTTCAAGGGTACTTTCATAACTGCAATGACAGTTTAACAAGATCTAAATTATTAGGAGTATTTTTTATCTTTTTTTTATGAACAGTTTAACCAAGACTTAACATCATCAATAGGTAGAAGACCCAGTGAACCCAAGCAACCACCTTCGCAACCACTGAAAATAACCCTGACAACACCAAAAAAGCTTAAGAATCCAGACCTTTGTGCTTTGAGGGGAACATCATTAACTTCTGGACACACTGAAGGAACATTAGTGAGCGAGGGAGGCTTGGGAGAGACTCGGGATGTTCTTAGCCACACAAAACACGAGGGAGGGAAAGATACGATGACACAAGCAGTATCAACACAGCCTCCCACAGGGCTTGGTGGTGCTGTGGGTGTGGGTCAGGGGTGGATGGGGGTGATAAGAAGCTAGAACCATCTACTAGAGTTAAAGGACACAGAGTTTAGTTAGTTGAATTATTTAGGCTTTTAGGTTCCTCCTGCCCCTCCCTGCCCCGCCCCGCCCCGCCCCGCCCTGTCCCGTCCTGACTTAAGGTTAGTTTCGTTTAGTTAGGTTGTATTTTCGGTAACGAGTACATTGAGTGACATGCACCGTCTAGTTTATGGCCACAGTGGAAATTCAGTTGTTTGGTAAGGTTCGGAGTTTAAACGTTGCTGTCACACACACGCACACATACACACAGACACACACACACAGTGAACCTCCTCAACACACAACACAATAAATAAACACAAATCCTTCCCACAGAAATAAATAGCCAGAGTTTACATATTGCTATCACACACACACACACACACACACACACACTGAACTTCCTCTACAATACACAACATGACCAATAAACACACACACTTCCCACAGTAATATGTGCAGTTTATATCTTCTCGTCCTGACACTGTTGCTAGTTTGTCTTTTAACACTGCTACACTAAAATGCATTAAAGTTTCTCCCTATACATAGCAATAACTGTTGAAAGCACTTTTATTTTAGATGGATGTTCTTGAAGTATTTTATCTCATCTTATCTTATCTTATCTCTCTCATTCTTTTCATCTTACTAATGAAGGAGTTATCCGGAACTTTAACTGTTCCTTCCTGTCAATCTAACAAGTGTACTCTATCAAACACCCTTAAAAATGTTGTAAAATTGAAAAAAAATATGACTGCAAAAATTCTGATCACTAAAAACTCAACTGTGTGTAGTGATGTTAAAGAAAAGTATGATTGATATCCTGCTAGCCACTTGGAACACCTTTCCCTAATCACCAATCACTTTGTGGCATCTTTACTTGTGCTACAACCACACCCAATCCTTGAACTACGAAGAAATAGCAAAATTGTATTCTTTTTAGCACTTTCTTGCCGATGGTTATAAACAAAGTACTTCAAGACACAGGCCGAAGAAGTGAAGTGTTTTATTCAGAGGGAGTCACACATAACAAAGGTGAACACTTGGTACAGGACAGCAGAGGAACACAGACAGTACGCAGATGAGTTAATGGTGAGAATGCTACACCACAAAGCAGCGAGCAATGGTGGAATATTGTTTCTGTGGGAAGTCAACCTGGAGGCGACCAAATGATCCAGAGATGACTAATGATAAATAAGACATGTTCTTTCACTCACTGTTCAATGAAGTGTGGATAATGTATTTGTTATGTGACTATGTGTGGTGAACGTGTGGTCAGCTGAAGTGGTGTGTGTTGGCTTAGTGTGGAATGGAAGATGATAGTGTAAAAGTGATCTCAGTGTGGATAAATGAGTGTGGTTTGTGGTGTATTTGTTGTGTATCTGCTCAATGAAGGCTGGGTGATTACAAGGTGACTCAGTGTTGTGTGGTGAGTGTGTGGTTAGCTGCATGGTACGTGATGGCTCAGTGTGGAATGAATGTGTAAAAAGTTATCTCAATGTGGATAAATGAGTGTGGCTTGTTGGGTATTTGTTGTGTATCTTTTCAATGAAGGCTGGGTGATTACAAGGTGACTCAGTGTTGTGTGGTGAGTGTGTGGTTAGTTCAGTGTGGAATGAAAGGTGGGAGTCTAAACCAGTGATCTCAACAACAGAGTGTGGTTTGTTTGTGTACTTTTAAGGCGGTACGCTGGTCAAATGATGTGTTGATGTGCTAGTCACTTAAGATAAAAAGAGAAATATTGAACTACCTCTGTCTCCTACATTGCCAGTACCTCTCTTTCTGTAAACAAATTCAATACTCTGTAGAATAACTTGACAAAGCACATGAAGTTTGCTGGAGTTTGTGATGTAACTATTCCGGCAAGTGTATCTGTTATCAGCTACATGTGTGAGCTTGTTAGAACTGATGCTCCTTTTATCAAATATATCCCAGATTATCATGATTATTGCCACCTTTGATTTACCCACAAAAATTACCCAATCATAATTTTAATCCACAAACTGACACACCTAATGCCCCAATGATTGAAAAATTACACACAAAAAAAAAATATATATAAAAATCTGGCTAATTTAACATGACTCAAAACATGAAACACAGCCAACACACCACCACTGCATCTCACCACAAGCCACACACAGGTCATCATCACCCAACACACACCCAAACACACACACGGTCACTTCAGATCACCTCAGAGTTATGGACAAGGGATCATGAGAACACCTAATAATCTTTCCTTGACCCTACACTCGGAACATGAACCAGACTCGGCAGGTCATGAGTACGGCAGGTCAGGTCAGGTCAACAAACCCCCTGCCTGCTGGTGTTGGTGTCGTAACATTTCCAAAGAGAGCAGAAAATTTTTCCATCTTGGTGTTATTACAGAACGTGGCTCTTGTCTCACTACGGCTGATGAAATTAAGCAAACTAATATTTTTCCTGAGATGTCGAAGTTTGTATTACTGAACCACTTAACCTCTGACTGCTGTGGCCCTTGCATGGCTCCACTTGTTCTGATCTGTTCCTGCACTACCTTATGTTATTTGGGCACATTCCACTGATAATAGGAATGACTATAAAATTTCTCTTAGTTCATGTCATCTTTTACCATTACTGTAGAGACAATTAAGGGGTGAATGGTGGTGAGCAGTCAGATGGTTAATGAGTGGTTAGTTCTTCTCTTACTGGTGTTTCTAGTGTGGTGTTGTGTATTTAACCTCTTGAGTACCAAGACAGGTTTCCATATTCATTCTTCTTACTATTTGGTGATTTCATACAGCTTCAGAAACTCATGTGTGGGATTAAAATAGTGAAGACTGTGGTTAATAGTTTTCTGACCACCATAGACCCTCTCTCTAATGTCAATAAAATGGTCTAATCATACATAAATCTTAAGGTAAAAATGTGTCCCAGTATTGAAGGGGTTAAGATGAGGAGTCTACTAGTTAAGGTCTAAAATTTTTTGTAACGATTTAAAATTCACTTGCGTTTACTATTTGTACTTCCTTCTATCAACACTTCATTTTCTAATCTAATCTAACCTAACCACAGTAATATCTTAACCTAATCTAACTTAACGACATGTATTAAATTACTTATAAAACCTAGAATTACATAAGGTAATGGAGTGTATACATAACTGAGCATAGAACCAACTGGTAGAATAAGAACACAATACTTTCAACCAGCGAGAGTGAGACCGCAATGAACAAATCTATAATAACACCACCAACTCTTCAAAACGCAACACAACTCGCTGACAGAGTACCAGTAAAACAGCGGTGAAGACAGAGATTCCTTGGGGGAGAAATTCAAACAACCTTAAGATAAACATGCACTTCAAAGGTTACCGTGCATCATGCAGTGGCTAACTACAATACTGGTCATGCAGGCTGCCACACATGCCCTGTCCAGCGTGGAGGGAGAGGACACACAGAGGACATAATGGTCACTCGTATTGAAGAAAATGTGAAGGGAAGACTGACCTAGTGCCACCACCATAATAAACTGCTCCTGTCAACACCGTAATGATAAATTTAGCTATCAACACCATAATGCCAAGGTTTTTTACTCCTGTCAACACTGCAATAAAGGGAAATTTAGCTATCAACACCATAACGCCATGATATTTCAGTCCTATCAACACCATAATGATAAATTTAGCTATCAACACCATAAGATTTTTAGTCTTGTCAACACCATGTTTGCTGACTATCAACACCATAACACCATGATTTCTTAGTCCTGTCAACACCACAATGACATGTTTAGCTGACTATCAACACCATAACGCCATGATTTTTTAGTCCTGTCAACACCATCATGAAGGAAAATTTAGCTAAGTTTTGACTCCATAACAGCAAAACTTTACTTCTGTCAACACCACAATGAAAGGAAGTTTGATCTATTGCCACCACCGTGATGTAGAGAGGCTTATTCCTGTCAACACCATAATAGAGAGAAATTTAGCTAACTTTCCAGAGTAATGACACCACAGCACCAAGTTTAGTCCTGTCAACACAATAATCCCCACAATCGCACAAAACAAATCTTGAAACCTTTAACACCACAAGTGGAGAAAGAAAAGCTACAACCACCATTATAAAAAAGATAGATAAAATAAATAAATACATAAAATAAATCAATAAATAAAATGAAAAACCTACCACTAACCACAACACACAGAAATTTACCTTACCACCACAAAAATGAAAAAAAAAAAAAAAAAAAAAGACCAAATTAATAAATAACTAATCTAACCACTACCACCACCATCACAACCACCACCACCACCACCACCACCATCAACCACCACCACCACCACCACCACCTAACCTGAGACCACTGCAAATTCTTTCTTGCCACAACACAACCAAACTTTATGTAACCTAAGCTAACCTACAGACAGGCAGAAGGAAGAGACTAATTTTTCTCTTAGCCACAACCTAACCTAACTTAATTTAACCCCCTAAAACACTACAAATTTCCACATACCCACAACCTAACCTAACCTAACTTAACTTAGAGACAGACACAAGGAAGAGACAGCCGTTTTCTCTCAGCCACAACCAAACCTAACTTAATCAAACACCCCTACCCCAAAACAAACAAATAAATAAATAAAATGGAAAAAAAAAAAAAAAAAAACCTGCAAATTTCTACAAAGCCGCACCCTAAGCAAACCTACCCTAGAGACAGACACAAGGAAGGCAGTGCTATATCCTCTCACCCACAGCAAGCCACACCTCCACACAATGCACCACACACCCACACACACCCACACCACACAACACTAGCGGTCCGTGTGTGAGTATGTGTGTCGGTCTGCAGGTGACACTTCCAACTACCTTCAGAACACACCACTAGTCACTCTCACTACTGTACGCTACTCTACTGCTGCTGGCCAGGCCTTCACACATTCCACAGTCCACACGGCCGCAGGGAGGAACACTTGGCTTGGCTGCTGGTGCTGTGTTGCTGCTTGCTTGTGTGTTGATGTCTAGAAGCAGTTACTCTTTTTATGGTTTGTTGTTTGTATTTCTTTTGAGTGGTTTGATTAAGCTCCAGTTCTTACCTTTTTGTTATCGTTTTATTTGTTTTTCTGTTGAGATTTTTATTTTTAGTTACATTTCTTATTCTTTTTGTTATTGTTCTTTGTTTTTTTTTATTGAGTGATTTGTCTTAGTTGCAGTTCTTACCATTTTTATTACTGTTGCTTGTTTTTTTTAGTTGAGTGCTTTATTTTAGCTTCCTCTGTTACTCTCTTTCCATTCCAAACACACAAGTTAATAAGCATCTTTCACTGACATATTTTCCGGCACATAAAGACTCAACATTCAAAACAAGGAAATCTCCAAGTAACGTCAACAAACCAAGAGTAAACATGCTCTTTCTTTAGTTCCTGAGCAGCATTCAAGCACTAGCACCATCATCATCAGTAGCAGCAGTGTTCCTCCCGCCTGCAGCCAAGCCTCAGCCAAACAAGTCTCATGAGAAACTATTTGTCATCCACTTTGGACCTCAACTTGCTAGCGGAGAGGAGAGGAAAGCCTTGGTGTGACTGGAAGGTTTGACAGGAAAAATAAAAATGAAAAAAACTTGCTTCAACGGACAGGAGCGGAAAGTATTGGTGTGACTGGAAGACTGGAAGAGTGACTGCAATATTCTCTCTCTCATTCCATCATTAGGTTAGGTTAGGTAGCTTTTCTCTAACAAACGGGAATGAGAAGTGTCGCTGATTTGAAAAGGTGACCATAATCTTGTTAAATACACGTGATAAACTAATACAGACACAATTTAAAGGTTTTGATTAAGTTTATGACCTCCTTGAACCTTTCTGTATAGGTTTTGATTAAGTTTATGAGTGACAATGAATGCTTGACTCACTCCCTCACACCATCAAGACTCATTACGAAAGAGTCAGTTTAAGAGGAGAGTCACCCATGGAGTCTTTCTTGGGCAAGGCAACTCATTGAAGAGGGAGGTTTTTCAAGACATTTATCGCATTCTTTTGCCTAACTCTTAGAACTGCTTGGGAACTGGCTTACAAATGGGCCTTTTTTTAGCCTTGTTATTTTATTGCCCTTCGCCTGATTTCCCCTCTTACATAAAAAAGGAAAGTCATTATCACCAGTCTGAACTGAATCTGGGGTGATGCGAAGTTGACATTACAGCAAGTCACCCGGTCACCAAGACTCAAAACTCGCATGACAGGCCGAGTAACGCAGGGAAGCCAAGAGAGCGAGGCAAGTCACACAGCACCAAGAGGACTCAAATCTCAGTGGGGCAGACTGGTGCAGGGAAGCTCATCAGAACACACCAGGCAAGACACCCCATCACCAAAATGACTCAGAAATGTTACAGGGAGGAGTGACGCGGAAAGATAAGAGCAAGGCATGTCACCAGTCACCGAAAGGACCCAAAACTAGCACATCTGACCCTGGGGTGAAGGTAGAGAGGCGCGTGTGGTATAGTTGAAGTCCAAGATGGAATGAGAGAGAGACAGAGGAAGGAAGAGAGAGAGAGAGAGAGAGAGAGAGAGAGAGAGAGAGAGAGAGAGAGGGAAAGAGGCAGGGTACTCACAATCTTGGGCTTGAAAGGCGGCTGAACTTCTCGGTTCTCCAGCTTCTCCCAGTCAATCCTCCTGAAGAAGGGGTGAGTCCTGACGTCCTCCTCACCCTTTGGACCGCAGCCGAGACGCTTCTGGGGCTGCTTGGTCAGGAACTGTGGAGGGACGGATGGTTACTCTCTCTCTCTCTCACTCACAAACTTGTTCACTCACTCTCATTCACTTACTCTCTCTAACTAATTTACTCACTTGATCATTCACTCACAAACTCGCTCACTATCTCACTCATTCACTTATTCACTCACTCACTCTCTAACTATGCTACTCATTAATTCACTCACAAACTTGCTCACTCTCTCATTCACTCATAAACTCTCTCACTCCCTCTCGAACTAACTTACAAACTTAGTCACTCTCATTTATTCACTCACTCTCTCTCTCAGTCACTCTCTCACTAACTCATTCTCTCACTCACTCACTCACTCACTCACTCACAGCAACTCTTCCTTTATCAATGCAAACTAAATGTACAAAGATAATAAAGAAGAAAAAAATTGCATACTAATTGCTGTTATGGTTACTACATCTACTACTATTACTATCAATATCACTACCACTATTACTACTACTATTACTATCATTACTACTACTACACCTACTACTATTTCTACTGTATTACCACTGTTACTAAAGTCATTAATAGTCAACCGGGCCTCAGAATATTACAAACTGCCTTTCTTAATATAATAGAAACAATTTATCCATTACACTGAGAGGATAAACAAGTAAATGACTAAAGAAAAATGTAAGGAAGAGAGAGAGAGAGAGAGAGAGAGAGAGAGAGAGAGAGAGAGAGAGAGAGAGAGAGAGAGAGAGAGAGAGAGAGAGAGAGAGATCCTTAAGATTAAAGGGACATTTTAAAATCGCAGCAGTGATTCCCTCAGCTTTAAACCCACCTGACAGCCTCCCTTACCCCTCCTACCCCTCCCTCCCATCCACCCCCACCCCACCCATCACCGCCAGCCAGCCAGACACACCACCACACCACACCACACCACCACACCACCACAAAACATTCACCACACTACTTGAGCACTATCCACTGACAATCTCACCCCTTATAACGCTTTTCTTCCCCATAAAAGAAATCTAAATGAATAAATAGATAAATAATAATGATAATAGTAATAATAATAATAATAATCCATGGGGCCTTATATGTGATGATGCATTATAATGGTGAAACTATAAACTGCATCCTAGAGTAATGTACGACAATGAATAGCAATGTGTTAAGAGATTACTGTAGTTCCTTATGTTATGTGTTAATTAAGAATGGTTACTTATCTATAAATTCTTTTGTCATCTAATTCTCACCATCCTCTATTTCTTCTTATCCTCATCCCATCCCTTCTTCACCATCTTATTTCTTCTCATCCTCATCCCATCATTTCTTCACCATCCTATTATTTCTTATCCTCATCCTATCCCTTCTTCACCATCCTTTTTTCCTTCTCATCCTCATCCCATCATTTCTTCACCATCCACTATGTCTTCTTATCCTCATCCAATCCCTTCATCACCATCTTATTTCTTCTCATCCTCATCCCATCATTTCTTCACCATCCTATTTCTTCTTATCCTCATCCTATCCCTTCTTCACCATCCTTTTTTCCTTCTCATCCTCATCCCATACCTTCTTCACCATCCTCTGTTCCTTCTTATCCTCATCCCATACCTTCTTCACCATCCTTTTTTCCTTCCCATCCTCATCCCATACCTTCTTCACCATCCTTTTTTCCTTCTTCACCATCCTCTGTTCCTTCTTATCCTCATCCTATCCCTTCTTCACCTTCCTTTTTTCCTTCTTCATCATCCTTTATTTCTTCTTCTACTCAAGCAATCGTCAATGTATCTCTTTCTTCCCGCACTTCCCAATTTGTCTTTATTTTTCTGTTTCCCATTTCATCCTCCCTCGCTCTCTCCTCTTTTCCTGAACTTTCATCTCTCCCTCTAAGATAAAATGTTTTGAGGTATTACTAGTTGGTTTACTTCTTTTTCTCTATCGCCATACATATTTTTTTTATCTATTTACATCTATAAATCCTTATGTTATCTATTAATTATAAATGCTAACTTATCTTTGAATTTTTTGTCTTATCTTTTATCTTTCCTTCTATGTTGAATGTTTTGAAGTCTTACTAGTCTATCTTTTTTTTCTCTAAGTATCTCCACTCATGTTTATTTATCTATCTACTATCTAGAAATCACAATTATTATCTTTACCAGTCACAAATATCTAATCTGTATGTGTTTCTCTGTTATCTATCTACAAATATTTTTCTTTCTTTATTACAAGCTTTATAAATTCTCTAAATCATGTTCTTAATCAACACAGACCAATATACTGCCTGTGATTCTCTTTGCACCACCACTACCACCACCATCACCATTCACAACACCAACGCAATCACCACCATCATGATTCACAACCCTTCACACCACCACCACCACCATTCACAACACCAACACAATCGCCACCATCACCACCACCACTCACAACCCTTCACAACACACAACTCCATCAAAAGCAGAGTCAACACCACTCAACACACTCACTTTACACATCCATCAACACCCACAAACACCACCACCACTGAGAACCCTTTAAAAACACACACACATACACACACACACACACACACACAGGCACTCTCATAACACACTGCAATAATCACCCAAGACACCAACTAGAGGCATCACACACACACCTGACTCCCTTCTTACTCTACCTCAATACACCTGTGGCTTACTCTCTCACTTTCTTACTCCTTCACTCCTTCACACTTGCACACTTCCACCAGCTCAATTTCCCCCTCATACACTTAACAGCATGACAGCAGGAGCAATAAAAAGCTGTAACAAATGGCGCCTTTCCCTCCCAGCCTCCCAGTGCTATCTCCTTTAATCGTACTCTCATATATTAGTTTCTATGCCACCTGTACTTGAAGGCACCATAAAAACACCATGCTACACCACAAACTTGATTATTTACCTCCACCTTACAGCACTTCTTTGATTTCTACCCCTTCAGCACCAAGACGTGTTTTCATATTCACTCTGGTTAACATTTGGTGATTTTATGCAGCTTCAGAAATTCATGTGGGGGATTTAAATGGTGAAGATGCTAGCCATTATTCTTCTGATCTCCATAGACTGTTCCTAATGTAGATAAAATTGTCATATCACACCAGAAAATCAAGGTAAAAATGCATCCCAGTACTGAGGGGATTAATCTCTTCAGTACCAGGATGCATTTCCATATTCATTCTGCTTACTATTTGGTGATTTTATACAGCTTCAGAACCTTATGTGGGGATTAAAATAGTAAAGACTCTGGCCATTATTCTTCTGACCTCCATAGACCCTTTCTAATGCAAATAAAACTGTCATATCACATCAAAAAATCTAGGTGAAAATATGTCCCAGTACTGAACGGGTTAACCTTTATAGATTTTACATACCTTCAGAACCTTAATTGGGGATTAAAATAGTAAAGGCTCTGGCCAATATTCTTCTGACCTCCATAGACCCTTCCTAACGCAAATAAAATCATCATATCACATCAAAAAAATGTCAAAATACATCCCAGGACTGAAAAGATTAAAGACTTGGAATAAGAAATGTTATGTTAGTGGCATCAAACACCACACACCACTACAAACACAATTATTTACCCCCTTGCAGCACTCCTTGGATTCCTTAGAGAGGGACTTGGGGTAGGACACATTATGGTCAGTGATGGCGGCAAACAGTTCCTCCTCATCCTCGCCGTCGAAGGTGGCTGTCCGACCAACATTTCATAGAGCAGCACTCCATAGGCCCACCAGTCCACACTTTTGCCATAGGGTTGGTAGAGGATGATCTGTGAGAGGAGGAGTGTTGGCTGAGTCTCTCGTTACCTGTTGTGAAATGCTCTGCTGGTTCTGTCGGAGCTGTTGTTTTGAAAGGTTTGTTCTCTTGCCATGACTGTTTTTGAAAGGGTACAGAGATGACTAGCTGGGTTCTTGAGAGTGTGGGAGTTTTGCTAATCTGTCAACTGAACTATAAAAATCCCCTTAAAAACCTGTGTTACTTATTAAAAAGGCCTGTATTCTCAAACACACTGCTCTCTCACCATGACTGTTTTCAAAGGCCACATAGATAACCAGCTGGGTTCTCAAGAGTTTAGAAATATTGTTAATCTGTCACCTGAGCTATGAAAATTCTCTTAAAAACCTGTGTTACTTATCAAAAAGGCCTGTATTCTCAAACTCTGCTCTCCTGTTAGTAATGTAGAAATCCTGTTAATCTGTCACTAGAACTGTAAAAACACCTTTGAAAACCTGTATTATTTCACCACAGATATATTTTCAAAGGACAGAGAGACGATTAGACAAATTCTCAAGAGTGTTTTTCCTGTTAGTAATACAGAAATCTTGTTAATCTGTCACTAGAACCGTAAAAACACCCTTGAAAACCTGTGTAAGTGAAAAGTAAGATATGAAAAAGACACACACACATACACAGACACACACACACACACATTTTCTCCAGCCAATTCATCTCTCACACACAGTTAAGCTCCATAAGACACACAGTGGAGGGTGGAAGGGATGGAGGGAGGGTGGAGGGGATGGAGGGAGGGTGGAGGGATATAAAACAAACAAGTCCTCGCCTCCACGCCTCCCACAGCCTCATATATCTCCGGGTAATGTTCTGTCATGCACATTTTTGCTGCGAGAAATAATTATGATAAAAACTCACGCTGGGAGAAATATAATATGGTCTTTCAGAAGCAAGTGTGTGTATGTCTTAGTCTCTCTCTCTCTCTCTCTCTCTCTCTCTCTCTCTCTCTCTCTCTCTCTCTTTTAGCAAGTTACAGAAAAGAAAAGAGAAAAAAGAGAAAGAAAGTTTGTAATCATTTTCTTTTTCCTTTATTTTCCCATTTTCTTTTCTTTTTTTCTTAATGTGACTTTCTTTGTGTCAAGAGTCAAAAGAAAAGAAGAAAAGAGGAAAAGAGGAAAGGAAGAACAGAAGGAAGGAAGAAGAAAAAAGGAAGGAAGAAAAGAAGGAAAGAAGAAAAAAGAAGGAAAGGAGGAAGGAAAGAAGAAAAAGGAGGAAAAGAAGAAAGGAAGAAATAAAGAAAAGAAGGAAGAAAAGAAAAAGGAAGAAAAAGAAAAAAGAAGGAAGGAAAGAAAAGGAAGGAAAAAGAAAAAAAGGAAGAAAAGAAGAAAGAGAAGGAAGGAAGACAAGAAGAAAAAAGGAAGAAAAGGAAGAAAAACAAGAAAAAAGGAAGAAAAGAAGAAAAAGAAGGAAAAAAGAAAAAAATGGAAGAAAAAAGGAAGAAAAACAAGAAAAAAGAAAAGAAAAAGAAGGAAGAAAGAAAAGAAGAAAAGAAAGAAGGAAGAAAAGAAGAAAAAGGAAGGAAGAAAAAAAAATTATTCACCCTTTCTTATTCTGTCTTTCTATTTATTTGTTTTCTTACTCTATTCCAACACCCCATAGAAAAGAAAGAAGAAAATAACTCTCTCTCTCTCTCTCTCTCTCTCTCTCTCTCTCTCTCTCTCATGGAAGTTATTGGAGTTTTCAGGGTTCTAATAGTTTGAAAGGCTCTAGTGGAAGTTACTGGGGTTTTCAAGGGTGTTTTCAAGGTTCTAGTGGCAGTTATAGGGGTTTTCAAGGTTCAAGTGGCAGTTATTGGGGTTTTCAAGTGTGTTTTCAAGGTTCTAGTGGCAGTTATAGGGGTTTTCAAGGTTCAAGTGGCAGTTATTGGGGTTTTCAAGGGTATTTTCAAGGTTCTAGTGGCAGTTATAGGGGTTTTCAAGGTTCAAGTGGCAGTTATTGGGGTTTTCAAGGTTCTAGTGGCAGTTATTGGGGTTTTCAAGGTTCAAGTGGCAGTTATAGGGGTTTTCAAGGTTCTAGTGGCAGTTATAGGGGTTTTCAAGTGTGTTTTCAAGGTTCTAGTGGCAGTTATAGGGGTTTTCAAGGTTCAAGTGGCAATTATTGGGGTTTTCAAGGTTCAAGTGGCAGTTATTGGGGTTTTCAAGGTTCTAGTGGCAGTTATACGGGTTTTCAAGTGTGTTTTCAAGGTTCTAGTGGCAGTTATAGGAGTTTTCAAGGTTCAAGTGGCAGTTATTGGGGTTTTCAAGGGTGTTTTCAAGGTTCTAGTGGCAGTTATTGGGGTTTTCAAGGTTCAAGTGGCAGTTATTGGGGTTTTCAAGGGTGTTTTCAAGGTTCTAGTGGCAGTTATTGGGGTTTTCAAGGTTCAAGTGGCAGTTATAGGGGTTTTCAATGTTCAAGTGGCAGTTATTGGGGTTTTCAAGGTTCAAGTGGCAGTTATTGAGGTTTTCATAATTCTAGTAACAGATTAACAGGTTCTAATCAAAGTTATTGGAGTTTTTCAAGATTCTAGTGACAGTTTAACAGGTTCTTGTGGAAGTTATTGAGGTTTTGCAGGTTATAACTCCCTTCCTCACCCCACCACCACCACCACCACCACCTACCTCAGGGGCGATGTAGTCAGGGGTACCACAGAAGGTCTTAGTGGTCTTGTCGCCAGAGATTCCTTCCTTGCACATCCCGAAGTCAGCAATCTTGATGTGGCCGTCCTGGTCCAGCAGCACATTGTCAAGCTTCAAGTCTCGGTACACGATTGAACGCGAGTGAAGGAAGAAAAGACCAATGGCAATTTCAGCAGCGTAGAATCTGCAGACCGACGGAATGCATGTGGTGAGGGAATGAGATAGGACAGAGGAAGCTATACAATAATTAATTAGAGAGTTTATTTGTGGTGGTGTGTGGTTTAAAATTAGATAAGTGTAGAAAGAAATGCATGTGGTGAGGGAATGCGATGAAAGAAACTACAATAATTAATTAGAGAGTTTATTTGTGGTGGTGTGTGGTTTAATAGATAAGTGTGGAAAGATATGCATGTGGTGAGGGAGTGAGATAAGATAAAGGAAGCTACAATAATTAGAGTGTTTATTTGTGGTGGTGTGTGGTTTAAAAATAGGCTAGGCATAGAATCTGTAGAGCAAAGGAATGTGGGTGGTGACTGGTGACAGATTTACTTGTGGTGGTGTGGTTTGAAACAGGCAAGGCGTATAATATGTAGATCAAACCCTAAAAGTATCCCCTTTAGCTCAGAAATTCCCGTGAAAAAGCCCACATGGTATAAATAAATAAATAAACAAATAAATAAATAAATAAATATATAAAAAAAAGAAAAAAGAATGTGTGTTGAGGGAATGAAATACGAGATGATAAAAGAAGGTACAGTAATTCGATTAGGCCTATCTTTGAAGGTGCAGTAATTCGATTAGGCCTATCTTTGAAGGTGCAGTAATTCGATTAGGCCTATCTTTGAAGGTGCAGTAATTCGATTAGGCCTATCTTTGAGGGGTTCTGTGTGGTGAAGTGAGGTTTAATCCCTTCAGTACTGGAACACACTTTTACCATGAGATTTCGGTGTGATTATAAGATTTCATTGACATTAGAAAGGCTCTATGGAGATCAGAAAGTTAATGGGCAGAGTCTTCACTGTTTTAACCCCCCACATAAGTTTCTGAAGCTGTGCAAAATCACCAACTAGTAACCACAGTGAATATGGAAATGCGTCCTGGTACTGAAGAGATCGGCAATGAGTGTGGTGAGTGTGATTGACTGGTGACTGGTGAGAGGATGAAATACGATACATGTAGCTACAATAATTCATTAGGCCTATATTTTTTTTGGCGTTTGTGTGGTAGATTGTGGTTTGAAATTAGGTAGGCTTAGAATGTGTGAAGTAAGGGAATGCATGTTGTGACTGGTGAAGGAATAAAGAGAGATAAGATAAAGGAAACTACAGGATTCTATCAGAGTTAATTTGTGGTGAAGTGTGTGGTTTAAAACAAGCAAAAATAAAAAAAAGAAAACCTGAGAGAGAGAGAGAGAGAGAGAGAGAGAGAGAGAGAGAGAGAGAGAGAGAGAGAGAGAGAGAGAGAGAGAATACTATGTGGGTAAAGAACACTCACACAGCAACAGGTTCCTTAAATTTGCCGCACTGTTGAATCTGGAACATTAGGTCACCACCATTCACATACTCCATCACGAAGTACAGCCGGTCCTGGAACACAAACACACCAACACATCCTTTAAAATTCCCGCGTGTGTGTGTGTGTGTGTGTGTGTGTGTGTGTGTGTGTGTGTGTGTGTGTGTGTGTGTGTGTGTGTGTCTTTCATACATACATACATACAGACACTCACTCTCTCTCTCTCTCTCTCTCTCTCTCTCTCTCGTGTTCATGTTTAAGGTTTCTGAGAGGGAATGCGGTGTAAAATCTCTCTCTCTCTCTCTCTCTCTCTCTCTCTCTCTCTCTCTCTCTCTCTCTCTCTCTCTCTTCCTTCCTTCCTGTTGCTCTTCCTCCTACTCTAACATTCATCTCAGTTGTTTTTCACTTTCTCTCTCTCTCTCTCTCTCTCTCTCTCTCTCTCTCTCTCTCTCTCTCTCTCTCTCTCTCTCCGGCTATCAACTCTTATATTTTGAGATTAACAAGTGTGAAATGAATGATAAATCCCTGCCCCCCCTCTCTCCCCTCACCCCCTCTCCCTCACCCTCCTCTCCCTCACTTTCCTATTCTCCCCTCCTCCTTCCCTTACCACCTCTCCTCCTCTCCTCTTCCTTCCCTCACCTCTCCCCTCGTCTTCCTTCCCTCACTCTCTTCCTCTTCCTCTTCCCCTCATTCCCCTCTCCATTCCTCATCTCTACTCTTCCCTTCCTCTCTCACTCCCCTCTTCCTCTTCATTCCTCCCTATTCTCCCCTCTTCCTTCCCTCTCCTCTCATCTTCCTTCCTACTTTTCCCCTCTCCCTCTCTTTTCATCTTCCCTCATTTAACTTTCCTTTCCCATTCTGAACTGTCTCCTCTTCTCCATTTTTCCCCTCACTTTCTTAATCCCCCCCCCCCTCTCTCTCTCTCTGTCGCTCACCTCCCCTCACCTTCTCCCCTCTGTCACTCATCTCATCTGATTTTATCTCCCTTCACTATCTCCCCTCACTATCTTCTCTCTTTCCCATCACTTTCTCCCCTCTTTCCCCCTCACCTCCCCTCTACTTTTCCCTCTTACTTTCTCCCCTCACCTCTCCCTTCATCTACTCCCCTCAACTTCTTCCTTCATTTTTCCCCTCATCTCTTCCTCTCAACTTCTCCCCTCAAATCTCCTTACTTTCTCACCTCTCTCTCTCACTTTCTCTCACTTTCTCTCTCTCTTTCTCTTACCTCTCTCTCATCTCTC
>NC_059258.1:4600070-4615070 GCF_017591435.1 Portunus trituberculatus
ACACCACAACACACCAAAACACACCACCACACCACAACCACACCACAACACCACACAATCACCAGCACATCACCAGCACTCACCTTTCTCTCAGCGAGCAGCACCTTGCCAAATGATCCCTTTCCGAGCACCATCAGATAATTGAAGTCTGTGGCCCTGATGATGTCCCTCTTGTTCATGTTATGCGGAATGTGGTTGTCTGTGGCTGTTGGAGTCTTCTTGGTGATCGATGTCTTCTGCTCACCAAGTCACCAAGTCACCAAGTTCATCACCAGCCACGGTTCAAGGGTAAACAAAAAGAAATGGTGCCAAGATTAGGGTTTGTTTTCAGTCTGGTGATTTTTTGGTGATGGTTTAAATTTATTGAGTTATGGTGATTTTTTTGGTGATCTTTTGGTGATTTTTTGATGGTTTTATCTATTTTTTTTTTAGTTATGGCGTTATTTTGGTGATATTTTGGTGATTTTTGGTGATTTTTGGTTTTTTTAAAGTTATGGCGTTATTTTTTCGTGATATTTTGGTGATTTTTGGTGATTTTTTGGTGATTTTTGATGGTTTTATCTATTTTTTTTAGTTATGGTGATATTTTGGTGATTTTTGGTGATTTTTGGTGATATTTTGGTGATTTTTGATGGTTTATCTATTTTTTTTTAGTTATTTTTATTTTGGTGATATTTTTTTGATGATTTTGGTTATTTTGGTTGGTGATTTTGGTTTTTAGTTATGGCGTTATTTTTTCGTGATATTTTGGTGATTTTTGGTGATTTTGGTGATGATTTTGATGTTTTATCTATTTTTTTAGTTATGGTGATATTTTGGTGATTTTGGTGATTTTTGGTGATTTTGATGGTTTATCTATTTTTTAGTTTATGATATTTTGGTTATTTTGGTGATTTTTGGTGATTTTGATGGTTTATCTATTTTTTTAGTTATGGTGATATTTTGGTGATTTTGGTGATTTTGGTGATTTTGATGGTTTATCTATTTTTTAGTTATGGTGATATTTTGGTGATTTTTGGTGATTTTTTGGTGATTTTTGATGGTTTTATCTATTTTTTTAGTTATGGTGATATTTTGGTGATTTTGGTGATTTTTGGTGATTTTGGGTGATAGTTTTATTGATTTCTTTTAAAAGTTATGGCGATATTTTGGTGATATTTTGGTGATAGTTAAATTGTTTTGAGTTATGGTGATTTTTTGGTGATTTTTGGTGATTTTTGGTGATTTTATATTTTTGGTGATGTTTTTATTTATTTTTTTATATTTATGGTGATTTTTTGGTGAATTTTTGGTGATTTTTACGTGATTTTTTATTTCATTATTTTGGTGAGATTGGTAATGGTTTATTAATTTTCTGAGTCATGGTGATTTGTTGGTGATTTTTTGTATGTTGTATTTTTGGTGATTTTTGGTTGATTTTCTGGTGATTTATATTTTGGTGAGTGTTTGATGTTTTATTTTTCGTTTAGTTATGGTGATTTTTGGTGATTTTCTGGTGATTTTGGTGATTTTGGTGATTTTTGGTGATTTTGTGTGATTTTTTGGTTAATATTTGGTGAAGAAATTGGTGAGTTTACTTTGTGTCAATTTGTTTCATTTCACCATTATTGTCATTATTAGTTTCATTATTACCGTCACCAGTTTTATTTACTTTTTTTTCGTCTTGGTGACTTTATAGAGTACCTTCGTGTGTGTGTGTGTGTGTGTGTGTGTGTGTGTGTGTGTGTGTGTGTGTGTGTGTGTGTGGTGAGTGATGATGTGGTGACAGTAACCATCCTTGCTGTCAGACGTGTGAGTAATGGTGGTGGTGGTGGTGGTGGTGGTGGTGGTGGTGGTGGTGGTGGGGGCGGAGGGTGCCAGGGAGTGCCGGGAAGTGCCACTGTGCCTGTCTATCAAATGACTAACAACAGATTATAAGAAGTATTAACCTATTTGTATTTTTAGAAGGTCGACGCAAATTGTTCTTTCACTAATAAACTGTCTTAAAAATGATTATATTGGTATTTCTAACTGATAATATTTGTATTTTTAAAGTATTGTGACGAATTAATCACGTCCTGTATTCTCAAACTTTCTTTAAAAATGTATGTATTTTTAAAAGGATCGAGGCAAATTAATGATGTCTTTCACTAATAAACTGTCTTAAAATTGATTCTACCTCTATTTCTAATTTATCATATTTGTATTTCTAAAGTAATGAGGTGAATTAATAACGTCCTGTACTCTCAAACTCCGTCTTTCTTTAAAATCGACGTATTTCTAAGGATCGCAGCAAATCATTTATCTATCACTAATAAACTGTCCTTAAAATTTATTATATTTGTCCCTCTAATTTATCATATTTGTATTTCTAAAGTAATGAGGTGAATTAATAACGTCCTGTACTCTCAAACTCTTTTTTTTTCATTTGTGTATTTTTAAAAGGATCGAGGCAAATTAATGATGTCTTTCACTAATAAACTGTCTTAAAACTGATCATACCTCTATTTCTAATTTATCATATTTGTATTTCTACAGTATTGAGACGAATTAATAACGTCCTGTACTTTCAAACTCTTTCTTTAAAAATTTATGTATTCTTAAAAGGATCGAGGCAAATTAATTATGTCTTTCACTAATAAACTGTCTTAAAATTTATTCTACTCGTATTTCTAAAGTATTGAGGTAAACAAATGACGTCCTTTACTCTCAAACTCTCTTATCTCTCTTCACAATTGACGTATTTTTTAAAGGATCGCGTCTTCCACTAAAAAAAAAAAAAGGGACTCTTAAAACTGATCATATTTGTACCTCTAACTTACTATATTTGTATTTCAAGCGTATTGAGACGAATTAATAATGTCCTGTACTCTCAAACTCTCTTATCTTTCTTCATGATTAACATATTTCTTAAAGGATCGTGTCTTTCACTAAAAAACAGTCTTGAAACTGATTATTATTTGTATTTCTGATGTAACGAGGTAAAATTTTAAGGTCCTTTTACTCTCAAACTCTCTTATCTATCTTTAAAATTAACGTATTTCTTACAGGATTGTGTCTTAAAACTGTCTTTTGTGTCTTAAAACTGTCTTAAAACTTATCATATTTGTATTTTAAGTAATGATATAACGTAATAGCATCCTTTATTCTCAAACTCTCCTATCTTTCTTCAAAATCCACGTATTTCTAAGAGCATCGAGGCAAATTAATCATGTCTTTCACTAATAAACTCTTAAAACTTACTTATTCTGTTTATAATTCTAATGTAATGAGGTAAAACAATAACGCCCTTCACTCTTAAACCCTCTTATCTTTCTTCAAAATCCCTCGAAGCAAACTCCTCATTTCTCTTCCTTCCAAACTCTCTCCTCTTTTGCGTTTCTTGATTCTTGAGGTAAGTTCATGACGCATTTTACTTCCAAAACTGTCTTTCTGGAAACTCATTGCATTTATAAAAGACAGGAGAGCTTTAGATATCTTTTTACTTCCAAACTGCCTTGTCTTCCTCTCTATGTCTTTGTATTTGTAAGAGATTCAGGCCTGCTTCTCACCGCCCCCGTCTTTCACTAGTAAATCTTGCCTGTCCTAAATTGTTGCATTATTCTTATCCTGTGCAATCTGATCCATATTCTTACGTTAATGAGGTGAATGTTGAGAGCATTTTGAGTACGATCACTTGTATGGCGAGGGAGGGAGGGAGGGAGAGGAAGGATGGAGGAAGGAAGGAAAAAGGGAAGAAATGAAAGAACGAAGGGAAGGAGAGGGAAGAAGCAAGTAAATTAGTAAGTCAGCAAATAAGTAAGGAAGGAAGGAAGGAAAGGAGAGAGAGTGAAGAGAAGAGAAAGGGAGGAAGGGGTGGTGGTGGTGGTGGTGGTGGCAAGTGTAGATGTGATGACTTGCTAATGGTTACCGATAAGAACTTTTGTCATAGAAGAAGATGTGTTTGAAATGAGCGTGAAATTCATGTCTCCAACTTTCACGTCTTATGAGGGGGACACCTCGCATATTAAGTGTGAAAATTATATACATGCACACACACATATATACAGTTATTAAATGGATCACACACACACACACACACACACACACACACACACACACACACACACACACACACTTTTAATCTATCTACTTATATATTTGGCAAGACTGAGTGAAATGTGCGTATTGAGTCAGCTCTCTTGGTGAACAGCTGGATCTAAAACTCATGTCACCAAGTTAAGTTAGTGTTTGAGTACTGAATAACCAAATATGCACAGACTGGTGAGCTTGTTTATGAGCTGAATAAATAAATGAAAATAGATAAGTAAACTGGTGATGTGATGGTGATTTGTTGATGTGGTTTATTGTATCAAGCCATGACTTCACCATCAATGTGTCTGCATGACTGGATGTGTTTGGCCGCCATTGGTGATGTGATGTGATGTGATGTGATGGTGATGCAATGTTATGATGTGATGAGATAATGATGTGATGTGATGTGATTTATAGTAATGTGATGGTGATGGTGGTAATGTGATGTGATGTAATTTGATAGTGATGTTATGATGATGTGATGCGAAGTGATGATGTGATGTGATAACGATGTGATGTGATGTGATGGTGATTTGTTGAAGAGGTTTAGTGTACCAAGCCATGATTTCACCATCAGTGTGCATGACTGGACGTGTTTGGCCGCCCTGACAACACACACCAGCCACTCGGCACGCCTTTGAGAAACACAACACCATTACTCTGAATGACACCAGGTTTGTAATGAATAGTTAACACACATGAAGGAAAACTATTTAACGGATGAGGGAAAAAATATTAAGATGTATAATGAGAATGGAGGTAAGAAACAAGTGAATATGAGTGGCAATAATAAAACATACATTATACACCGTTGAGGGAAAAATGTACACATATATTAGTAAATGTAGAGGTGTACACATATAGAAAAACGTGTACACATATACGTAAGAGGTGTACACACAGATATCAAAGGTGTACACATAGAGGTGTACACAAATAGAGGTGTACACATAAATATCAAAGGTGTACACACAAATATATATAAACGAGAGGCTTGTACACACATAAACCATTGATATATATACATAAAACTGCCAACATCTAAGCCTGCTGTTTGTGGCCGGGCAGTGGCGGGTGTCGAGGCCTGTGGAGTGTGGGAAGCGTGTTGTGTCGTGTGTCCTGCAGTGTGAGAAGCCCGAGACACAGGTGTGCGAGTGTCCACAGGTTAAGTGTCAAGGTGAGGCGCCAGGTAGGGGGGTGGAAATTAGGAAAACACTAAAGAAACATTAAGAACACTGATTCGATGCGACATTGAGAAATAAACAGAGGGAATATTGAACTGAAATAACGGATAGTCACTGCATAGAGTTCAAAGCGTCCTTATGGAAACTAAAGAGAATCATAAACGCCTGAACCTGTACTAGTGAAAAGGATCCATTTCCCTTATACTTCACATCCAGGAGTCTATGATTTCTTTTTGGCAGTTAAACTAAAGTGAATCATAAACACCTAAACCCAAAGCAGTGAAAGGAATCGAAACCCTCTTATAATCTCTTCAGTCATAAATACCTGAACCCATATCAAAAGGATCGAACCCATTAAAATTTAGGTTCTGGAGTCTATGATTACTTCTGGCAATCATAAAAAAGCAAACCCAAATTAAGAGGATCGGAACCCAATAAAATTTAGCTTCAGGAGTCTATAATCTCTTTGGCAATCATAAACATCTGAACCGAAAGCAGTAAAAGGAATCAGAACCCTCTTATAATTTAGGTTCAGTAGTCTATAATCTCTTTTAGCAATGATAAACACCTAAAACCCAAATTAAAAGGATCGGAACCCATTAAAATTTAGGTTTAGGAGTCCTTACCTCTTCTGGTAACGATAAATCATCAACACCTAAACCCAAAGCAGTTAAAAGGATACGATTCCCTTATGATTTAGGTTCAGGAGTGCATGATCCCTTTTGGCGTCTATGAAGAGAATCTAATCTGACTACATTAAACACCTAAACCCAAAGCAGTTAAAAGGATACAATTCCCTTATGATGTAGGTTTAAGAGTGTATGATCCCTTTTGGCGTCTATAAGGAGGATCTGACTCTACAAGTGACTATAAATTCCACCAAAAAGAGGCTCCAACAAAGGCTGAAGTGGATCTATGACACTGAACTTACCTTCCAATTCCACTTAATTTGGATGTATTGAAAGCAGTTATTCACAGTTACTCATCTTTCTTCGCGTCTCATTAATTAATAGACGTTAATTAATGAAAAAAAAAAAAAAAAAATGAAACCCATCCTAATTATTTTTTTTAGCCGAATAATTAAATACCAAATAATAACAACGTAATAAACAAGTGCTCTTTGAAAAATACATAAAAAAACAATGAGAATAAACCAAAATGAATACAGATAAATTAATAAAAACAATTAATTAATAACTGGAGTGAATAACTGCCGAACTACATCACCTTATGAGAAATGGAAGGAGGAGGAGGAGGAGGAGGAGGAGGAGGAGGAGGAGGAGGAGGAGGAGGAGGAGGAGGAGGAAAAAGGAAAAAGGGAAGGAGGGAATGAAAAAAAAATGGGGAAAAAAGAAAACGATGTGAAGAAATGGTGAGGAAAAAGGAAACAGGGAAGAAATGGAAAAAAAAGAAAAAGAGGATAAGGAAAAAGGAAAAAGGGATGAAGGGAAGGAGGGAATGAAAAGGAAAAAAATGGAAGAAAAGATGAGGAAAAAGGGAAAAGGGAAAAGGGAGGGAGAGAATGAAAAGAAAAAAATGGAAATAAGGATGAGGAAAAAGATTAAAAAAAGGGAAGGAAGGAAGGAAGGAAAATAAAAAAAAAATAAAAGAATGGAAAAAAATGAGGAAAATGGAAAAAGAAATGAAAAGACAAGAAAAAAATAGAGGAAAAGAAAAAAACGAGGCTACGAAGAAAAAAAAAAGGAAAAAGGAAGGAAGGAAGGAAGGAAAAAAGAAAAACAAAAAAATGGAAGTAAAAGATGAGGAAAAAGAAGGAAGGAATGAAAAAGAAAACAAAAATGAAAAAAAAAAATAGAAAACGAGCTTATGAAAACTTAATTAAAGACGTGAAGTTTGTGGGATTCACGTTCTCTAATTGGCAAGGTTCAATAGGATTCAGCACTACGACTCAATTACGGTGTTGCAGTGCTGGGGCGAGGCGGGAAGAGGGGCGGGAAGGTGCTGCGGGGGGTGTGGTGCTGACAGGACGGCGGGAGGAGTGAATGAGATAGGGTTAAGACGCGTTAAGACTGGCTGATGAGACGAGGTGACGGGAGGAGCTAGGTAAGATGAGATTTGAGGGAGCGGGAAGAAGGAGGGAGAGATGTTACTGTTACTGAGCCTGTCATTGAGGTTAAGGACGGGAAGAGTGGGATAAAAGTGACGGGAAGAGAAAGGGTAGGGTTATCAGGAGCAAAAGGACGGGAAGACTAGAAAAGAAGTGACGGGAAGATGTCAAGGCCGTGAAGAATGAAAAAAAAATTGACAGGAGGAGGAAAAACGGCGTCATTCAGGTTAAGGACGGGAAGAATGGAACAGAAGTAACGGGAAGAGAAAGGGAAAGGTCTTTAGGAGAAAAAGGACGAGAAGAATGGAAAAAGACGACGGGAAGAGGAGAGAAAGATGTTACTGAGGTTAAGAACGGGAAGAATAGAGAAGAAGCGACGGGAAGAGAAAGAGAAAGGGTGACATAGAGATTAAGGACGGGAAGAATGAAAAAAAAAGTGACGGGAAGAGATGGTATAGAAACGTGATGTGCATTAACGAGACGGGAAGAGATGGTTAAAGATGTGAGGTGAATGGTGTTAACAGAACGGGAAGAGGAAGAAAAGGACGGGAAGTGATGAGGAGGTGATGAGGAAGTGAAGGGAAGTTTGAAGGGACGGGAAGACCACGGGGAGAGTCGAGCGGTGAGACAGGAGAGGCGGGAAGAGGACGGGAAGATGTCATTAAGGTTAAAAATATGAAAAGTGGAAAAAAAAATGGAACGGGAAGAGGAAAAAAAGTGATGGGACGTTTGAAGGGACGGGAAGACCACGGGGACATTTGGGCAGTGAGACAGGAGGGGCGGGAAGAGGAAGGAAGATATCAATATGGTTAAAAAAGATGAAAATGGGGAAAAAAAATGGGACGGGAAGTGATGGGACGTTTGAAGGGACGGGAAGACCACGCGGGGGACAGGAGAGGCGGGAAGGTACGAGGCGGGAAGACTGTCTCGTGTTAGCTTATATTCTGAAACACTTCAAATCACCTTCGCTACTTTCCAAAGGCTCTAGCTGAAGTGACGCGGGTTTTCAAGGGTGTTTTTATGGTTCTAGTGACAGATTGACGAGATTTCTACATCGTTATACGGCCAAACACTCTTCAAAACCCGGCTTATCATCTCTGTGGCCTTAGAAAATAATATTAAAAGCGACACGGGTTCTTCAGGGTGTGTTTTCACGGTTCTAGTGACAAATTAACCAGATTTTTGCGTTACTAACAGGAGAAAAAGTCTTGAGAAACCGCTAGTCATCTTTGTGGCCTTGGAATATAATTGTAAAGTGACAAAGTCTTTTATGAGAATTTTTATACGGGTTTTATAACAATTTTCCAAGACCACAGAGATGATTAACCGGTTTCCCAAGACTGTTTTTTCTCTTGATAACGTAGAAACACCGCTTATCTATCATTACAACCATAAAAACACCTTTGGAAACCCGTGTCACTTCACCATCACAATTTCCTAAGGTCACAGAGATGATTAACTGAATTCTCAAGACTGCTTCTCCTGTTGATAACGAAGAAATCTTGTCAATCTGCCACTAGAACCATAAAAACACGCTTGAAAAACCGTATCACTTCACTAACTATTTTCCAAGACCACACAGATGATTGACCGATCTCTCAAGACTGCCTGTCCTCTTAATAATAAAGAAATATTGTCAATCTGCCGCTGAACCATAAAAACACGCTTGAAAAAAAACATATCACTTCTCTAACTATTTTCCAAGACCACACACACGATTAACTAGGTTCTCAAGACTGCTTCTCCTGCTAATAACGTAGAAACACTATTCATCTGCCACTAGAACCATAACTCTGGAACTCCCTCCCTGCATCTGCATTTCCGAATTCCTACGACTTGTCTTCTTTAAGAGGGAGGTATCAAGGCATTTGTTCCTTATTTTGGCTGACGCTTTTTCCACTTTTTAGAGAGCCAGCACTCTAGTGGGCATTGTTTTTTCAATCTTCTCTTTTTGCCCTTGTTTGGCCCTCTTCACTACATAAAAAAAAAAAAACTTGAAAAAACCCCGCGCCACTTCACGATAACTATTTTCCAAGACCACATAGATTGACCTAATTGCCGAGACTGTTTCTCCTGTTGATAACGTAGAAGCACTCTTAATCTACCAGTAAAACCAACAAAACACGCTTGGAAAACCCGCACCACTTCACAATAACTATTTTCCAAGACCACACTTATGATTAATCTGGTTCTCAAGACTGCTTCTCCTGTTAATAGCGAAGAAATCTTGTTAATCTGCCACTAGAACCATAAAAACACGCTTGAAGAACCCGCGTCACTTCAACTAGAGTCTTTAAAGAGTGGATATAAGGAAATTACCGTTTTAGAATCAGTACTACGCCGGAAATTCGCTCTAGATTCAGAATATAACGAACTGATCGCTTGTGGGAAAATATAACGTAGAATTGTGAACGAAATAGTGGAGGACTGACGCGATGACCGATATATTCCAAACTTTCATATTTTTCTTAATTTTGGTTTGCTTGTTTTGTGACTAATTGATACGGAATGAGTGTTGCTTCTGATACTCTCTCTCTCTCTCTCTCTCTCTCTCTCTCTCTCTCTCTCTCTGTACGGAATTAGTTTTTCTTTCTTTCTCTTATATTTTTGCTTCTTTTCCTTCTTCTTCCCACATAATTCTTGCCCATGTGTGGATATACATATATATATAATCTCTCTCTCTCTCTCTCTCTCTCTCTCTCTCTTTGCTTCGAGAGAGTGGGTGTACATACAAACATTTCTCCTCCTCCACCTTTTCCTCCTCCTCCTCCTCCTTCTCTTCCTCCTCCTCCTCCTCCTCCTCCTCCTCCTCCTCCTCCTCCTCCTCCTCCTCCTCTTTCTTGGATTCGTGGAGATTATTATTGCAAGGAGATTGGCTGACATTATTTTCTCTCTCTTTTTCTCCCTCTCTCACTTTCTATCTTTGTTGAGCTGCTCGTGGACATAACAATTCTTTCCCTATATTCTTTACCTTTTCCCTTTTATTTTTCTTTGTTGTGTATCTAGTTATTATTTTTATTTCCCTGCGGTGCGTCTATTGTGGCATTGCAAGGCTAACGCATATATCGCTTGCTGTATTTTTGTTTTCCTTCTTCCATTGTGTCTATTTTTCTATCTTCCTGTTTGTGTTGTGGTCTAGTTTGTTTTTTTCTCGTAAAGATGCTTTTTTTTTCTATTTCTTTATGTTGTTTTGTGTTTTTTAGCATAATTTATTGTTTTAAGTTCTTATTCTGCATTTTTTTTCATTTTCTCCTATTTTTATCTATTTTTTATGTTATTTTTGTGTTTTTTTAGCATAATTTATTGTTTTTTTATGTTATTTTTGTGTTTTTTTAGCATAATTTATTGTTTTAGGTTCGTATTCTGCATTTTTTTCTTCCTTTTCTTCTATTTTACCTAATTTTATGTTATTTTGTGTTTTTAAGCCTAATTTATTCTTTTAAGTTCGTATTCTGCTTTTATTTTCTTCCTTTTCTTCCAATACATAATTTTTTTTCTTTTATTTACTTTCAATATTTCTAGTTAAGGTGAACCAGACCTCTGCTTATGAATTGTGGTCATATTCTTTACGTTCGTAGTCGCTATTATATTCTTCCTTTTCTTTGTATCCATTCATGAAGATTCTAGATAAATAATAAGCTACATTATTTTTTTTTACTTTCATTCAATATTTCTCCTTGATTAAGAGCAAAAAAAAAAAAAAAAAAAAAAAAAGAAATTATGAATAGTGGACATATTCTTTACGTTCGTAGTTCAGTTTTATTTTCTTCCTCTTCTTCCTCTCATTCATACAAACTTCTAATAAACAATCAAGATCTTTTTTTTTTTTTTTTACTATCAATATTTCTACTCGATTAAGCCGAAAAAGAAAAAAATCATCATAAATAGTGGATATATTCTTTACGTTCGTAGCCCACTCTTGTTTTCCTATTTTTCTTCCTCTCATTTCATACAAACTCCAAACAAACAATAAATAACATCAACTTTTTCACTCTCAATATTTTTCCTCGATTAAGCTCAGAAAACGTTTACAAATTGTGGTCACATTAATATTCCCACTAATTTTGAAACAACACGAGAAAAATTACTAATCCCTAACTTTTTCAATGGATAAAGCTTAGTGTTTATGTATCTCGGTAAGCAACAACAACGCAGGCGGTAAATGAAATCAGCGTGACGAGACCCGTAGAGTTTTCATTCACCTATGTAAACACTTCGCTCTGTTTCTTCTCTTGTTCCATTAAGTAGTAGTAGTAGTAGTAGTAGTAGTAGTAGTAGTAGTAGTAGTAGTAGTAGTAGTAGTAGTAGGTAGTGGCAGAAGAAGTAGTAGAGAGGAGAAGAAGAAGAAGAAGAAGAAGAAGAAGAAGAAGAAGAGAGAGAGAGGAGGAGGAGGAGGAGGAGGAGGAGGAGGAGGAGGAGGAGGAGGAGGAGGAGGAGGAGGAGGAGGAGAAGAACAAGAGCAAGACGAAGACCAACAAGAAAAAGAAGAAAAAAGATAAAGACGAAGAAGAAAAAGAAGAAGAAAAAAGATAAAGACGAAGACGAAGAAAAAGAAAAAGAAGAAGAAGAAGAAGAAAAAGAAGAAAAAAAGAAAAGAAGAAGGAGACGAAGAAGAAGAAGAAGAGACATCCTGACTAATTAAACACAAACCAACAACACTCGCATTCAGAGACTCAGTGAAGGAGCAGAAAAGGAAGGCCACACTCATTCAATGTTTTACCACCACTCACTCAGAACTCACAGGCCAATAAGCGTGATTTTTCCCACCACTCACGACTCAGAACTCACGATTTATTCACTAAGAACTCACGACTCACGACTTACTCACGATTCACTTAGAATTCACGACTCAGGTTCATTCAGAATTCACGACTCACGACCCACGACTCAATCAGAACTCACGACTCACGACCCACGACTCAATCAGAACTCACGACTTACATTCACAACTTACTCAGAACTCCCGACACCCGACCCACGACTCACTTGTGGTACCTCCTATCTCAAAGCCCACCCGCTAGGAAACCGTTGCCCCGAGTGAGGAAGCCCAACCTACACTCGGACCGTGGACAGGATTCGAACCCGTGCGCTTGGAGACCCGTCGGAGCCCAAAGCACGCATGGTTCCACTGTACCACGGCGGCCAATAATCATCAAACTGCTTTTTATTGTGTTGTGAATGAAGTTATGTCGATCGGTGTGTCTTCAATCTGGCGTCCGTTAATTTTATGTAACCTCGCCCATTTCCTAATTCTTTATCTTATCTATTTTTTCCTGACATCTTTTCTGTCAATCTAAACTCGTTGAAGAGGAAGGTTTCAAGACATCCCTGTATTTTGGCTACCTCTCGGACCTGCACGGGGACTGGTAACTAAGTGGGGTGTAATTTCTTTAAGTCTTTATCGTAAATTAGTACTTTAGATTATTACAAAGTTCACGTCCTCTGTAGAAATTTGATGAAGTCCACTGATAGGTTTCTGAGTCTGCATTTCATTGTAAGTCACTATTTTGTATCTTGATAAGCAGAGTAGCCATTGTAAAACGGAAATAAACTTACGACTTTCTCCTCTTACATCAATCAAAACACGAAAAAAACAAAGAGGTACTGACTTTCCCGGCGTCTTGAAGGTCAGAGCGAGAGAGGAAGGCACACAAACCCCCCTGAACGTCCCCCATGGGTGATACAGCGCAAGCAGCGAGTCCCCAGCGGCGCGCGAGACCCAGGGAAACTTGCACTTGTGGTTAATTAAATGCACCTCTCATAGTCTTAAAATGGCAGCAGGTTAAAAAAAAAACGCGGGTTCATCAGTCTTCTGGGAGCCGCGTTGTTTGGTGAGGGGGTGTTAAATCACATTGGGGCGGCGTGAGGGGGTGATGGGAAGAAATGAGCACTATATAGTAAATGGAGGATAAGGAAGAGGATGGGAAGAGGTGAGAGGAGCGTGAGAGGAGCGTGGGAGGAGCTTGAGCGTCGAGTGTAACATTATAACGTGTTTAGGGTTCACAGCTCATGCAAAAAACGTTCTCAAAAGGCGGGGAAAGTTTTTAATGGGGTGGGGAGAAGAAACAGCCACACAGCTTGAGTTTACAGTGTGGTGGGGGTGTTTTGGGGTGTTGGGAGGGTGCGGGTGAATACAGCGTCATCACCAACCATGAAGGGTGTAGTGGAGGTGGTGGGGGTGTCGACCAGGAAAGATGTATCCGCATTTACCAGAACGGACGATTGCAAGGCGGATTGACGACCGACGAGTGGTGACGGTGGAGTTTTGGGGTGGTGTGGTGGTGGTGGTGGTGGTGGTGAGGAGGTGGTGAGGTGGTGGAGGAGAGGTGGAGGTGGAAATAGACAGACAAATCGACTATTAACGGTGGGTGTAATAATTCTCTATTTTTTTTATCTGATCAACATAAGAGGTTAAGAGGAAGAGGAAGAGGAAGAGGAAGGGTGTGTCTGCGATCCAAAAAAATGAAGACGACTGAGAATAAAGAGGAAGAGGAAAATAAAGAGGTCGGGAAATGTGAAATAAAATAAAAAAAAAAAAAAAATTACGTGTTTTCTGTAGTTTCATATTTCTTCAAAGCTAAACTGTATCCTGGGAACACTAAGATGTGAAAACACTGGACTGACTGAACGAAATGCTATGCTAACGAACTAAACATAAAGAAACTATTGAATCTCCTCGTGAACACTACTAAATGAAACCAAAGGACAAACTGAACGAAAGGCTATGCTAATGAACTAAACAATAATGAGAGTGTGGCGTGTTTCTCGTGGCTGTACAAATGTTAACTGGGCAAAATTATGAAGTGAAAGTGAGAAAGTAGGCAGCCCTTTTTAGGATTACCAACGCCTACACACGCCTGCTGTTTATTGGGGAGTAAATGTTGCCTGCTGACATCACTGCTTAACCCTTTCAGTACCAGGACACGCTTCCCTATTCATTCTGCTTACTGTTTTGTGATTCTATACAGCTTCAGAAACTCATGTGGGGGATTAAAATAGTGAAGACTGTGGCTATTAATTTCCTGACCTCCACAGACCCTTCCTAATGTCAATAAAATGGTCTAATGGTACAGAAATCTCATGGTAAAAATGTGTCCCAGTACTGAAGGGGTTAAAATAGTGAAGACTGTGGCCATTAATCTCCTGACCTCCATAGACCCTTCCTAATGTCAATAAAATGGTCTAATGGTACGCAAATCTCATGGTAAAAATGTGTCCCAGTATGGAAGGGCTTAAAATAGTGAAGACTGTGGCCATTAATCTCCTGACCTCCATAGACTCTTCCTAATGTCAATAAAATGGTCTAATGGTACGCAAATCTCATGGTAAAAATGCGTTCCAGTACTAAAGGGTTAAAACAAATAATAAATACTGGTTGTGTTACGAAATTTTTTAAGCTGAATGAAAAAAAAAAAAAAATCAGAAGAAGACATGACAAGTTAGTAGTGGAGGTAAGTGTTTGAATATCAATAATAGTGATATACAAAAAGTTGAATACTCGCCTCAAAATGTACTGAAACAAAGTCGAGTGAAATAATGAGCACCACAAAGGTCAAAGGAAAGTATTAGTGCGTAAATAAAGCAAAGGAATCATTCAGAACCTTAAAACTTCATAAAAAGAAGTTACAAAATTGAAATGTTGACGTAAAAAAGAAAATATACTAAACTAAACCTAAATAATGAAAAAAAAATATA
>NC_059258.1:4620070-4632570 GCF_017591435.1 Portunus trituberculatus
GAAGAAGAAGAAGAAGAAGAAGAAGAAGAAGAAGAAGAAGAAGAAGAAGAAGAAGAAGAAGAAGAAATAGTGATAATATAAGTGGCAGAAACTCTCTCTCTCTCTCTCTCTCTCTCTCTCTCTTGTACATCCCTCTCACTATATCTATCTGTCTGTGTCCGTATCTGCCTGCCTCCCCCCCTCCTCTCTCTCTCTCTCTCTCTCTCTCTCTCTCTCGTTGCCATGGAGACAGATCATTGGCTTCTCATGTTTGTCTTGTAACGAAGAAAACAGATAAAGATGCTCGTGTCTTCCATAATTACCTGAGAGAGAGAGAGAGAGAGAGAGAGAGAGAGAGAGAGAGAGAGAGAGAGAGAGAGAGTTCAAGGTTACTTATGATTATTCGTCCGTCAAGTACATTATATTTTCATGGCTTTGATGTTCTCTCTCTCTCTCTCTCTCTCTCTCTCTCTCTCTCTCTCTCTCTCTCTCTGTGTGTGTGTGTGTGTGTTCGCTCTTTCCTTCCTTCCACCTTTAATATCTCTCGTTTCCTCTAACTCTCTCTCTCTCTCTCTCTCTCTCTCTCTCTCTCTCTCTCTCTCTCTCTCTCTCTCTCTCTCTCTCAATTACTTTTCTCCATGTCGTTCCTTGTTTTGTCTCCCTTCTTCCTTTCTTTTCTTCTTCTACTTATTTCTTTGTCTTTCACCTCTATCCTCCTCCTCCTCCTCCTCCTCCTCCTCCTCCTCCTCCTCCTCCTCCTCCTCCTCCTCCTCCTCCTCCTCTTCCCTTGACCTCTCTCCTTTCTCTTCCATGTTCTGTCTCTTTGTTGCGCTTTGCTTTTTACTCTCTCTCTCTCTCTCTCTCTCTCTCTCTCTCTCTCTCTCTCTCTCTCTCTCTCTCTCTGATCTCAAAGGCTGTTGTTTCTCTTGTCTCTGTCTTACACATCTGCTCTCTCTCTCTCTCTCTCTCTCTCTCTCTCTCTCTCTCTCTCTCTCTCTCTCTCAAGGGACACTTTTCTTTCACCCTAAATAAAAATACACACTCACCCTAATTTAAGAAAAGCATTAAAAAGTCGGCAATTGCATCTAATACACTCTAGAACACAGCTGAGTCACCCTAAAACTGAGTCACCCTTAGACATTCACCCTAATCCTCTTCAACTTTAGCAATACTGAGCGTTCGCCCTATTCAATCTACCTTCACCCTAATGTAAAAGAATTTGGCCTAATACACCCTAAAATGGTCTAACCCTGGCCAGTCACCCTAACCTCACCCTAACATCACTCTAACACCACCCTAACCAATACAAAAACCCTGGCCAGTCACCCTAACATCACCCTAACATCACCTTAAGCTAACCAAGACAAACCCAGCACACGCCACCACCACCACCACCACCAAGACTCTGACCAGTTCACCCTAACCTAACCTAACCTACGCTAACCCTCTTGTCCCAGTACTGAAGGGGTTAGAATAGTGAAGACTGTGGCTATTAATCTTCTGACCTCCATAGACCCTTCCTAATGTCAATAAAATGGTCTAATGGTACACAAAACTCAAGGTAAAAATGTGTTCTGGTGCTGAAGGGGTTAGAATAGTGAAGACTGTGGCTATTAATCTCCTGCCCTCCATAGACCCTTCCTAATGTCAATAAAATGAT
Organism: Portunus trituberculatus; assembly: GCF_017591435.1. Classification (NCBI taxonomy): domain Eukaryota; kingdom Metazoa; phylum Arthropoda; class Malacostraca; order Decapoda; family Portunidae; genus Portunus; species Portunus trituberculatus. Next base: position 4,621,710 of record NC_059258.1, read on the forward strand.
CTAATCGTACACAAAACTCAAGGTAAAAATGTGTTCCAGTACTGAAGGGGTTAAAATAGTGAAGAGTGTGGCTATTAATCTCCTGCCCTCCATAGACCCTTTCTAATGTCAATAAATGGTCTAATGGTACACTCAAGGTAGAAATGTGATCCAGTACTGAAGGGGTTAAAATAGTGAAGAGTGTGGCTATTAATCTCCTGCCCTCCATAGACCCTTCCTAATGTCAATAAATGGTCTAATGGTACACAAAACTCAAGGTAAAAATGTGTCTCAGTAATGAAGGGATTAAAACCGCAACAAGGCACACTCACCCTGAATTTCTCCTTGAGCACAGAGATGTCGGTGCCTTCAGGGGGGCAGGGCACGTTGTAATACTCCCCTTCCTCCTCCGTCAGGAACTTGTACCAGCCTTGCACGGGGGACTTGATGATCTCACTAATACCGAAGGACATTGAGCCCATGAAGTCATTGCGTGAGGTTCTGTCCCAATCCCAGCACTCCACCAGCAGCCTACGGTCCTTGTCCTCTGGTTTCAGCTCACTGTCAATAAAGGCTCCTTCTGTTAGTGTTTAAAGGGTTTGACTCGTGTGTTTTGTATCGATGAGGGAGTTCTAGTGGGTGGTTTAGGTTTTTGTTTGTTTAATAAGGGTTTAGAGGAGTTTGAGGAGTAGAAATAGGGGTTTCGTTTGTCTTCAATGGGTTTAGAGAAGTCTCAGAAGTGGAAATAAAGGTTTTGTTAGTTTTTTAAAGGTTTCATTGGTGTTTTTGTACTGATAAGGGCCGTTCTGTTGGGTGGTTTAGGTTCTGTTTGTTTGACGGGTTCTGAGGAGATTAGAGGAGGTTCAGAAGTGGAAATAGAGGTTTTGTTAATTTAAGGCCCGGAGCACACCAGCGACTATGTGGCGCCTCGTGGTGGCGGGTATGTGGCTCTCCATAAGCTTCCATTGTTTAGAAGCTGTCCTGCGCAAACGAGCGTCTGTGGCAAGCGACTGTGGCGAGCTGTCGCTCATCCCCGACGCAACGTGGCGCGACTCTGTGTCAATGATCCGCTCACACGAACGACTGTGGCTGAGCGACGGACACGTGACAGCTACGGGCAGTCAAATACCAAACATTTTCCTCTTTACATATCATATACACCACCACCACCACCACCACCATGGCTGCACTCCATATAGATGGATTCATTATTGAAAGTGAAGCCTGGCCAGCAGTGTGTGCCGTACGCTGCAATGACTACACCAATAGATTTGACAAGGCGAGGCATGGCAGGAGATGTGTGACATCTTCGTGTCTGGCTACAGAGATAGAGCTTCTAGGCAGTGAGGCCTCGATGGGCAGGGATGTGCCACAGTGGCGTGTGCCCAAACAGATGGGCGACTTTGTGGCGTGGCTCAGTCAAGACACAGTCGCTTGAAACCCCACCACGATGTGGCACCACGTGGCGCCACAAAGGCGCTGGTGTGCTCCCGGTTTTAATGGGTACAACTCGTGTTTGGGGAGTGAAATGGTTCTACGGGATGGTTTAGGTTCTGTTTGTTTCTTAAGGGTTGAGAAAAGCTTTAGGAGTGAAAAGTATGAATGTGTTTTTAAGGGATTCCACTGGTGTTTTGGGACTGAAAAGTGAGATTCTATTGGAATGGTTTAGCTTTTAGTGCTTTAAAGGGTTCAGAGGAGCTTTATGAGTGAGCATTGTGGTTTTGTCCAGGAACTGTGTGGTCTGAAAGGGATGTTTACTCGTGTCTGTGGGGAGAAAAGAAAGGATCTATTGAAAAGCCTTAAAGTATGAGAAAGGAGATTCTAGACAGAGGACACAGAAGAAGCTAGAATCACAGGAATCCTACAAAATAACATTCACATTTGGAGAATCTGAACACAGCAAGGGATAAAGATTCTGAGCACCTGGGAAGAGACAGATAGAGAGATAGAAAGAGAATCAGCCAGTGTAATGCAGTGTTAGAAGGATCAGAATGCAAGGATAAGGGATTCTAAACAGGTTCTAGGCAGAGAGGTGGAGAGGATCACTAGAAGCTAACAGGATAAGTCTAGCTAGTTGTAGGAGGGTTGAAATGCAAGGAAAAGGCAGGAAAAGGTGTTTCTAAAGGGATTTGGAAAGGAGAGGACGTGTTTCATAATATTTTTTCATTTTCATGCTTCAAACTTTTCTTTAGTGTGTTTTTATTGAGAGAGAGAGAGAGAGAGAGAGAGAGAGAGAGAGAGAGAGAGAGAGAGAGAGAGAGAGAGAGAGAGAGAGAGAGTACAGTTAGAAGATACAGATAAAATGATAAAAAAAAAAAGAAAACGAGGAAGAAATGTGTAATGAAAAAAGAAGAAAAGGAAATAGGAGGACAGGGAAAAAAATAAGAGGAAAAATGAAAACAAGTCAATATCAAGAAGGAGGAAAAGATCAAGAAGGAAAACAAACAATACTTTTTTAACGAAAGAAGAAAATAGGAAGAAAAACGAAGAAAAAAAAGAGGAAAATAAACGAAGAGGAAAAAAGAGGAAAATATGGGAAACTTTTCTACCCCATGCTCTATTTTTTCCCCTCACATTGCTTGCATAGGGAAACACTTCAGGCCAGAGGAGGAAAAGGGAAAGAAGAGGAGGAGGAGGAAGAGGAGGAGGAGGACGAGGAAAAGGGAGAGGGAAACTGGAGAAGGGGGAGGAAACAAACCCTTTTTTTTTATTTCCATGCTTTCCTTTCCACCACCTTATGCACTGAGGGGAAACAAGGGGAGGTATTACCATTTCCCCAACTTACAGTCCAGGGAAACTATGGCAGGGAAAGGGGAAAGGGAGGACATGGGGGAAAATTTTCATAACCATACTCGCCTTTCCCTAATGATATACATAGGGAAAAAAAGGGAAAACAACGTTACTCATTAATTCTTCCAATAATTTTCATGGCACAGGAAAATTTTGAACACAATGGAAACAGGGAAAGAGAAGAGAGGAGAGGAGACATGGAACACCCCCACTCTCTCTCTCTCTCTCTCCTCTCTCACTACCACATACTTTTCCTTAATTGAGGGAAAAAACAGGAAAAAATACATATACACTAATTTTCTTCAAGTTTAAGTACAAGAGGGAAATTTTAATAGGGAAAAAATAAGAAGAGGATTTTAATATATTTTTTTCCTTACTATAAACAGGAAAAGGGAAAACATTACAAAGCTGTTACAGTTTTCCTCAAGCTTACACGACATGGAAACTTCAAATGAGAGGGAAAAGAAGGAAAATATATGACACCAACCAAACTTTTCCTTACCATTTATAGACACAGAGGAAAATACTCCTTACATTAATTTCCTTCAATGAAAACATAAATATAAATAAGGAAACTAATAAGGAAAATGTTCATAACGCTTTTCTTACTGTATAAAAAGGAAAAACTACTATTACTACTACTACTACTACTACTACTACTACTACTACTACTATTATTTTCTTAGTGTTTGAGAAAGGAAGGGAAAAACAATACGAGGAAACTTTTCATTAATTTTTTTTCTTACAAGATGGAAAACTGGAAAAAATATTACTACTACTACTATTACAGATCTGAAAGGAAGGGAGGAGGAGGAGGAGGAGGAGGAGGAGGAGGAGGAGGAGGAGGAGGAGGAGGAGGAGGAGGAGGAGGAGGAGGAGGAGGAGGAGGAGATAAGGAGATGAGACAGTGAAGAGGCTGTTCTGGGACGCGTCGAAGGAGGAGGAGGAGGAGGAGGAGGAGGAGGAGGAGGAGGAGGAGGAGGAGGAGGAGGAGGCAAGAATATGAAATGAGCCACGCCGGGAGGAAGAGGGAATGAAAAGGAGAAAGTGTTATGTAATGGAAGAAGAAGAAGAAGAAGAAGAAGAAGAAGAAGAAGAAGAAGAAGAAGAAGAAGAAGAAGAAGAAGAAGAAGAAGAAGAAGAAGAAGAAGAAGAAGAAGAAGAGAGAAGAAGAGAGAGAGAGAGAGAGAGAGAGAGAGAGAGAGAGAGAGAGAGAGAGAGAGAGAGAGAGAGAGAGAGAGAGAGACAGAGAGCTGTATCTGGTTATGTAAAACGCACATAACTTGTCTTTATCATTAAATACCAGAGAGAGAGAGAGAGAGAGAGAGAGAGAGAGAGAGAGAGAGACAGACACACACAGAGACAGAGACAGATTTTCCACCACCACACATGAGACTGAAGGAAATGAAATGACGTATGTTGATGTATTGAGCGGAGTGAATGCTGACCTCCTGAACTCTGGCATGTTAGCAGGAAACAGGAAGGAATTGCAAGTGTGTGTTTTCCGCCCGAGTCAGGATAATAGCGGATCAGTAATGCATAAATACATCAAATTAATAGATAAATACGTTACCTTTGTGTATCGAGAGAGGGAAGGGTTTGTAATGTGCTTTCGTGTCCATTAGGTAACATGAGCTAAGATGAGAAAATTGAGCTTAGTGGTGAGATTAGTGTTGAGTTTTGTGTTAGGAATATAAGTGAATGGTAGAGTGTGTTCATGTCGATTAGGTAACACGAGCTTAGCAAAGATGAGAAAATTGAGCTTTGTGGTGAGATTAGTGTTGAGTTTTGTGTTAGGAATATAAATGAATGACTTGCTTATTAGGTAGAGTGTTTTCATGTCGATTAGATAATGTGAGCTTAGGAAAGATGAGAAAAATGAGCTTAGTGAAGTGGTGAGATTAAATGTGCTTGCTTTTAGTCTGTTAAGAAAATAAATGTATTAGATTTGCTGTTAATATAGTGTTTTCTGTTTCAATTAGATAATATGAGCTTAGCAAATATGAAAAATATGAGCTTAGTGAAGTGATGAGATTAAATATGTGTTTACTTTTGTCTGTTTGGGAAATAAATGAATTAGTTTTGTTTATTAAGAGAGGGAAGGGTGTGCGGTGTGTTTTCGTGTTTATTAGGCAACATGAGTTTAGTAAATACGAGAAAAATGAGTTTAGTATAGTGGTGAGATCAAACTCATGCTACTTTTATCCGTTTGGTAAGTAAATATATCGCCTTTGTTCATTATTTGTGTTTTCAAGTCAATTGAGATGAGCTTAGGGAAATACGAGAATAATGAGCTTAGTGTAGCCATGAGATTAATTTCATGTCTAGTTTTGTCTGTTGGGGAAATAAATGAATGAGTTTGTTTATTAAGACAGACAAGGGTGGTAGAATATGAGCTTAGTAAAACGAGAAAAAAATGAGATTAGTTTAGCCATGAGATCAAATATGTCGAGTAGTTTTGTCTGTTGGGAAATGATAAGAGAAGCATATAAGGTGTGTGTGTGTGTGTGTGTGTGTGTGTGTGTGTGTGTGTGTGTGTGTGTGTGTGTGTGTGTGTGTGTGTGTGTGTGTGTGTGTGTGTGATGGAGCGTTTCCCTGTGAGTCATGAGAGGTAGGGCAGCATTATTAATCGTCTCCACAGCCCCTTACTCAATTAAAGACACTTGTTCCTTGTTCTCCTGCTAACCCTCGCCTCCATTAGTCACCAGATACTGCCACACTCTACTCTCTCCCTCACTCTGACTGTTTCCTTTGTGTTTTGCATTATCTTCCTACTCTACACTTAGCTGGTATGTTCAATCTCTATTTCTTTTTGCTTTTCTTATCTTTTTCCTTCCTGTTCATCTGTTCTTATTTACACCATGTGGGCTTTTCACGGGAATTTCTTGGGTAAAGGGGATATTTTTGTGGTACCTCCTATCTCAAAGCCCACCCGCTAGGAAACCGTTGCCCCGAGTGAGGAAGCCCAACCTACACTCGGACCGTGGACAAGATTCGAACCCGTGCGCTTGGAGACTCCCCGCTGACCCCAAAGCACGCATGGTTCCACTGTACCTTCATAAACTGGTATTCTCTAATTATTTTGTCACCCTCACTAATGCAAGACTTGGTTGGTATGCTCACTCTCTTCTCTTATTGTTTTTCTTAGCTTTTATTCCTGTCCACCTCACTAATGCAAGAGTTAACCAATATTTCAATTCTTTCATTATTTCGTCCACTTCACTAATGCAAGAGTTAACCAATACTCTAATTCTTTCATTATTTCGTCCACCTCACTAATGCAAGAGCTAACTAGTTCACTTTCTTCTACTATCTCTTTTCCTTCCTGTCCACCTCTCTAATGCAAGAGTTAACCAGTACCTTCATAAACTCCAATTCTCTCACTATTTCATCCACCTCACTAATGCAAGACTTAAATAGTATGTTCAGTCTCTAATATCGTTGTTTTTCCTGTCTACTTCACTAATGCAAGAGTTAACCTGTACCTTCATAAACTCCAATGCTCTCACTATTCTGTCCGCCTCACTAATATAATACTTGGCTGCTTCACTCTTCTATTACAGGTTTTCTTCCTATTCATCTCACTAATGCAAGAGTTAACCAGTTTACTCTTATTATCCTATTTACAAACTGCATTTCTCTCATTATTTTGTCTACATCACAAAGAAAAGGGTTAACTGGTTCGTTCATTCTTATTAACCCATTTGTGCACTGCATTTCCCTCATCATTCTGTCCACTTCACTCATGCAAGACTTGACTAGTATGTTCACTCTCTATCATGGCTATTTTCCCTGCCTATCTCACTAATACAAGAGTTAACTAGTATTCTCACTCTTATTACTCTATTTATAAACTGCAATCCTCTCTCTCTATTGCAAGAATTCACTAGTTTACTCTCTTTCTCTCTTCCAAACTCGACAATCTTTTATCGCTTTTTTTTTATCCATATCAATAACTGTACAATTCTTCCAAACTCTATAATTTCTAAACTCTACAATTTCCAAACTCTACAATTTCCAGACTATAATTTCCAAACTCTACAATTTCCAGACTATAATTTCCAGACTCTATAATTTCCAAACTCTACAATTTCCAAACTCTACAATTTCCAAACTCTACAATTTCCAGACTCTATAATTTCCAAACTGTACAATTAATTCTTTATCGCTTTCCTTCCAGTCCATCTCATTAACAGTACAATTCATCGCCTTCCTTCCAGTCTATCTCACTAACTGTACAATTTCTCATCGCCTTCCTTCCAGTCCATCTCACTAACACAAGAGTTCACCAGTTCACCAGTGTCTATATTCTCATCATTTCATTAGTTAATTCTGGTTGTCTCTCACTCTATCCCTGTTCTTCTCAGTCTACCATCACTATTCTGTCCACCTCACCCAAGCAACACTCCATTCTGTTTCCTTCACTAATGCAAGACTTAACCAGACCCTCAATCCCATATTCCCTTCACTAGCTCTGTGTGTGTGTGTGTGTGTGTGTGTGTGTGTGTGTGTGTGTGTGTGTGTGTGTGTGTGTGTGTGTGTGTGTTTTGCCACCTTCCTTCTTATGGTTTTAATGTATGTAGTAGTAGTAGTAGTAGTAGTAGTAGTAGTAACATAGTGATGAGTATAAGGAAGATGAAGACGATGACAACAATAAAGATAATAATAATAATAATAATAATAATAATAATAATAATAATAATAATAATAAACCTGCTTCTCCTATCAACATGCAAACAATGAGAAAGAAAAACAATAGTGCTCTCTCTCTCTCTCTCTCTCTCTCTCTCTCTCTCTCTCTCACACACACACGTTAATTAACATCAATACCACTCCTTTGAAAGCTTTTACCGCTAAGCACAATCAGTCTATTAATTAAAAAAAGCCCATCATAATAATCATCAGCCGCAACTCGATAAAAGGGAGAGGGAGGGGGGCGGGGGGCGGGGTCGATGAAATAAAATAATGGTGAATGCACTGTAATAGGAGTCTTTGTAGCCAGGTCATTATTTTTTCCACCGGTTCCTTTTCCTCATCTGTGATCAATTAGCATACACATTCATACAGGTGTTGACTTTTTTTGTTTTTGTTGGTCTCTCTCTCTCTCTCTCTCTCTCTCTCTCTCTCTCTCTCTCTCTCTCTCTCTCTCTCTCGTGTCATTCATACTCCGTGGTATCTTTATAATCTATACTCTTTAAATCGCTCTCTCTCTCTCTCTCTCTCTCTCTCTCTCTCTCTCTGTTGGCCTCACCTGTCCTAACCTTTTTCCTAACCTCTCTCTCTCTCTCTCTCTCTCTCTCTCTCTCTCTCTCTCTCTCTCTCTCTCTCTCTCTCAACACTCCTTCCTTCCTGCTTCCTCTCTCTTATTTCCTTCCTCACATAACATCTCTCCCTCTCCCTCTCCCTCTCCTCTCTCTCTCTCTCACTTCGGGTAAAAACTCAATTTGCGTTCACTATCTGGTTTGAAAATTGAAGTGTCATGTTTACTACCAAAAGTCACTCTGAGATGACACTTTGGGGTCTAACACATACATACATACATACATACATACATACACACATAAATAAATAGACTCGTTTTTTGCTTACTTTCGTTTAATATATTAGTGTTTTTTATATGTAGTAGTAGTAGTAGTAGTAGTAGTAGTAGTAGTAGTAGTAGTAGTAGTAGTAGTAGTAGTAGTAGAAGATTGACATAACTTTTCCTTGCTTCCATTATTGCAGTAGTAGTAGTAGTAGTAGTAGTAGTAAAAGTTAATTGACAGCTTATGTATTCAAGCTTCAAACACCCGGAAACATTTTTAATTAGCACCAATGAAATCAATACCAAACAGAAAAGAAGAAATAAAAGAGAAAAGAAGGAAAAATAAAGACACACGTAGATCACAAAAAGATAAAAATGACCACACTCAATAAAGAGACAACCCACATTAACTCTTACTGTCCTTATCACACCAATACTCAACACAGATAAGAACAACACGATAAGAAAAGAGGACACGTAACATTATGAAAACACGACTATGACATGTACACGCTGATAATGAGAAAAGGAAAGAGAGAAAATAGAAAAAAAGAGAAGAAAATAAAAAAAGAGAATTAAAAACTATACTAAGATCGTTTTTTTTTTTTCTTACACGTCAAGACAACACTGGGAAAACACGAGTATTATATGTACAGGCTGATTAAATGACGCTTTCATGTTTTGTAATGAGAAAAATATAAAAGAAAGAAAGTAAAAGAGAATTCAAAACTATATTAAGATCGTTTTTTTTTTTTTTCTTACGCGTTAAGACAACACTGGGGAAAACACGACTTTTGAAATAACACCATGAAAAGTTTTGTAAAGAGAAAAATAAAAGTGAAAAAAAAAAACTCACCATGAACCTTGTAATGAGAAAAACTAAATTAAAAAAACTATATCAACACTGTTTTTCTGACACGTCAAGGCAACACTGAGGAAACACTGACAACACCTCATGGAATTCAGTGTTTCTGGTTCACGTGACACTCCAAAACACAGGGGAAGTTAGAAAGGAAGCTACCACACCTATACATGACGCTCCTTGTCAAAATATAAAGAAAATAGAAAAAAAAAATCCGTTTACATTTACTTAACATCGTCACACCAACACTCCAGAACACAAAAGAAGGAACAGCAAGCCATCAAACCTACACGTGAGAGTCTTTTGTATAAATAAATAAAAAAAACAATGAATAAATAGAAAATAAACAGAAAATATGGGAAAAAAAAACGTTCATATTTAATTAGCATCGTCACACCAACACTCCAGAACACAAAGGAATGAACAGCAAGCCATCAAACCTACACGTGACATTTTAATCAATTTTTTACCCTTAGCCTGTGTTCCCTCGTAGACCTTTAACTTTATCTATTTCTTGACCTCTTACGCAAATAAAAACACTCCTTATTACTAAAGTGAGCCAGATAGACAGACAGAGGGACAGCAGAAGAGAGGGACAAGCAGACAGACACCTACCAAGTGAGAGTTTCGTTCCAGACGGGGTTGAGTGTTGCCTTTATAGTTTTTGTCTTCATCTTCATGTTGTCAGTGCCTGGGATGAGCTTGATCTTGATGTAAGGATCCGATAAGCCGTTAGGATCCATGGGAATCAGGTTCTTGGCGCTCAGAACTGCGGGAAAGCAAAGGTGAAGGATACAGTGTGAGTGATGTGTCTAATAAGGCGTGTATTTTGAAACGCTTAGCTCTCTCTCTCTCTCTCTCTCTCTCTCTCTCTCTCTCTCTCTCTCTCTCTCTTTCACCATCACTACTTTCCAAAGGCTCCAGTTGAAGATTCTCGTGTTTAACTCCTTCAGAACTGAGGCGCATTTTTACCTTGAGATTTGTGTACGATTAGACCATTTTATTGACATTAGCAAGGATTTATGGAGGTCACAAGATTAATGGCCAAAGTCTTCACTATTTTAATCCCCCACATAAGTTTGTGAAGGTGTATAAAGTCAGCACGTGGTAAGCAGAATGAATATGGAATCGCGTCATGGTACTGAAGGAGTTAATGGTATTTCTATGGTTTTAGTGATGGATTGACAACATTTCTAGTTTATTGAGAGGGAAAACTCTTGAAAATCCCACTACTTGTCTCTGTGGCATTGAAAATTTGTCGTAGTGAGAGAGCATTGCGTTTCTAAATACGGAATAGTGAAGTGTTGGTGAAAATAATGGGAAAGGTGTTTGTCTGGTTGTGTTGCGTAAAAAAATAGATAAAAGGGAAAAGATTGTAAATAGAAATAGAAAAAGATGAAAAAGAAAGATCAACAAAAGATGATGAGACGTGTTTGACTGCATTTCTGGAGCATCTTTTAGTTTTGCTCTTTATGAATGTAGAAAAAAATAAAGCAAAATGTAGATAATAATGGAAGATAAGAATGTAGATGAATAATGTAGATAAATAATGTAGATAATATTGTAGGTAAAAAAAAAAATATCAATACTTATCTTATATACGTAACTTTCTTCTCTCTCTCTCTCTCTCTCTCTCTCTCTCTCTCTCTTAGGTCAGGTCACAGGTCATCAAGCCAGGTCATTTCTCTCCCTTAACTTTTCGCTCC
>NC_059258.1:4642570-4652570 GCF_017591435.1 Portunus trituberculatus
TTCTTTTTATGTGTATGCTCTCTCTCTCTCTCTCTCTCTCTCTCTCTCTCTCTCTCTCTCTCTCTCTCTCTCTCAACGCGAAATTAATCTCCCGCCTTGTCTTGTCTTTGCAATCTCCCTATTCAGAAACACACACACACACACACACACACACACACACACACACACACACACACACACGTGACAAGGTGTGTGTGTGTGTGTGTGTGTGTGTGTGTGTGTGTGTGTGTGTGTGTGTGTGTGTGTGTGTGTGTGTGTGTGTGTGTTTGGGAAGGATGTTGGTGAGGAGAGAGAGAGAGAGAGAGAGAGAGAGAGAGAGAGAGAGAAATGTCATGGTGTAGTAGTAGTAGTAGTAGTAGTAGTAGTAGTAGTAGTAGTAGTAGTAGTAGTAGAACACTCACTCACTCACTCACTCTCTCTCTCTCTCTCTCTCTCTCTCTCTCTCTCTCTGGTATATAATAAAAATTCGTTTCATCCACTTGTTCTCTCTCTCTCTCTCTCTCTCTCTCTCTTTGATGTGGGGTTGTCAATTTCTAGCTCAAAGGAAAACGGAAACAAGCTAAAAAAGAGAAAAAAGGAACAATAAAAGGGAAAACTAGTGAAAAAAAAAATTGCTTTCTCGCTCAACACAAACCCACTAACAAATCAAAACAAATACTCACCGTCTGATTTTTGGGTCTATACCTGTTTTTTTTACCAAAGAAAACCACTAACACTACTAAATCATGACGAAATAATGACGAAAACTGTAAATTAATGGTACAATGGTGAAATAATGACGAAAACTGTAAATTAATGGTAGGATGATGAAATAATGACGAAAATAATGACAAAAACTGCAAATTAATGGTAGAATGATGAAATAATGACGTAAATAATGACCAAAACTGTAAATTAATGGTACAATGATGAAATAATGACGAAAACTGTAAATTAATGGTAGAATGATGAAATAATGACGAAAATAATGACAAAAACTGCAAATTAATGGTAGAATGATGAAATAATGACGTAAATAATGACCAAAACTGTAAATTAATGGTACAATGATGAAATAATGACGAAAATAATGACGAAAACTGCAAATTAATGGTACAATGATGAAATAATGACGAAAATAATGACAAAAACTGCAAATTAATGGTGCAATGACGAAAATAATGACGAAAACTGTAAATTAATGGTAGGATGATGAAATAATAACGAAAATAATGACGAAAACGGCAAATTAATGGTACAATGATGAAATAATGACGAAAATAATGACGAAAACTGAAAATTAATGGTAGAATGACGAAAATAATGACAAAAACTGAAAATTAATGGTACAATGACGAAATAATGACGAAAACTGTAAATTAATGGTAGGATGATGAAATAATGACGAAAACTGAAAATTAATGGCACAATGACGAAAATAATGACAAAAACTGGAAACTAATGGTACAATGACGAAAATAATGACAAAAACTGTAAATTAATGGTAGAATGACGAAAATAATGACGAAAACTGAAATTTAATGGTACAATGATGAAATAATGACGAAAATAATGACGAAAACTGAAAATTAATGGTAGAATGACGAAAATAATGACAAAAACTGCAAATTAATGGTACAATGATGAAATAATGACGAAAATAATGACGAAAACTGCAAATTAATGGTACAATGATGAAATAATGACAAAATTAATGACAATCTCAAAATTAAATAAAAAAAATCTAAATAATGATAAAATGACAAAATAATGACAAACTCAAAATAATGACACAATAATGATAAAATAATGAAAACTCAAAATAATGACAAACAAATGACAAAAACTAAAAATAATGACAAAATAATGACAAAATAATGACAAAAAATGACAAAAACTAAAAATAATGACAAAATAATGACAAAAATGACAAAAACTCAATAACATGACAAAATAATGACAAAATAATGACAAAAACTCAAAATAATGACAAAATAATGACAAAATAATGACAAAATAATGACAAAAACTCAAAATAATGACCAACTAATGACAAAGTAATGACAGCTCAAACTAATGACAAAAACACTGCAGAACTACAAATTAATGACAAAATGATGAAAAATTGTGAAAAATAATAAAAAAAACTAATATAATCTTTTTTTTCTTACTTTTGTCCTCGAAATAAACGCACAAAATTTGAAACTTCAAATATTCTTACTTTTTCCTACTTTTCTTACTTTTTGTCTTTAAAATGTCTAAAAAACACTATACACTTCAAATATTCTTACTTTTTCCTACTTTTTCTTACTTTTTGTCATTAATATATTTAAAAAACACTAAAAACTTCAAATATTCTTCCTTTTTCCTACTTTTTCTTACTTTTTGTCATTACTATATAAAAACACTAAAAACTTCAAATATTCTTACTTTTTCCTACTTTACTCTCCTTGAAATGTCTAAAAACACTAGAAATTTCAAATAATCTTACTTTTTCCTACTTTTCCTTACTTTTTGTCACTAAAATGTCTAAAAAACACTAAAAACTTCAAATATTCTTCCTTTTCCTACTTTTCTTACTTGTTTGTCCTTAAAATGTCTAAAAACACTAGAAACTTTAAATAGTCTTCCTTTTTTCCTACTTTTCTTATTTTTTTGTCATTGAGAAGTTTAAAAACACTAGAAATTTCAAATAATCTTACTTTTTCTACATTTTCTTACTTTTTTGTCATAAAAATGTCTAAAAAACACTAGAAACTTCAAAAATTCTTACTTTTCCTACTTTTTCTTACTTTACTGTCCTCAAAATGTCAAAAAAACACTAGAAACTTTCAATATCCTTACTTTTTTTTCTACTTTTCTCACGTTTTTTGTCCACGTCACAAAAAACAAAAAAAAGTTAACACAATCTTACTTTTTTCTTACTTTTGATGTTCTAGGAAATTACTTTAAAATATAACAAAAATCTAGACCAATCTTACTTTTCCTTACTTTTTGTCCTTGCGTGACTTAAGAAATACACTACAAAACAAACAAAAACTTCAAATATTTCTACTTTTGCTTACTTTCTCATACAAAATACCTGCTTTAGTGTTGTGTGTTTGAAATCTTGTGTTGCAATTAAAGATAGCTTACTGTGGCGGCAACTAGAGAAAATAATGCTACGACTGTCTCTCTCTCTCTCTCTCTCTCACACACACACACAATGAAAAATAAAAAAAAGCACATTTCAATCTACAAATACGCAAAAACTAAACATTCTCTCTCTCTCTCTCTCTCTCTCTCTCTCAATAAAAAAAAAACGCACATTCAAATCTAGAATTACACAGAAACTCAGCATTCTCTCTCTCTCTCTCTCTCTCTCTCTCTCTCTCTCTCTCTCTCTCTCTCTCTCTCTTTCATGGGGCACTCACGTCTGAATCAGCTCCCTTGTCCTTCCCTGGGCATTTAAACGTGACAAATTCATGACATCGCTTATGAACCACGAAACTGCAAACTGGAAGGGAAAGACAACCACAGATTAACACACCAACTCTGTAACTCTTTGCCTGTTAACCCACAATCCTTCACTCTAAAGCCCACATCACTATTATCTTCAAATTAACCACTTCAGTACCAGGACGTGCTTCCATATTCACTCTGCTCTCTGTCTGGTCATTCTATACAGCTTCAGAAATTTATGTGAGGGATTAAAATAGTGAAGACTTTGGTCATTAATCTTCTGACCTCCATAGACTCTTGCTAATGTTAATGAACTGGTCTAATCGCACATAAAACTTGCATTTCCATATTCATTCTGCTTACTATTTGGTGATTCTGTACAGCGTCAGAAACATGTGGGGATTAAAATAGTGAAGACTTTGGCCATTAATCATCTGGCCTCCATAGACCGTTCCTAATGTCAATAAAATGGTCTAATCGTACACAAATTTCAAGTTATAAATGTGTCCCAGTATTGAAAAGGTTAAAATAATGAAGACTGTGGCCATTAATCTTCCTGTCAATAAAACCTCCATCTCAAGACATGTTCCTAGTGAAGACTGTGTCAATAAAATGGTCTAATCGTACACAAATCTCAAGGCAAACATGTGTCCCAGTACTGAAGAGGTTAGAATAGTGAAGACTGTGACCATTAATCTTCTGACCTCCAAAGACTCTTCCTAATGTCAATAAAATAGTATAATCGTACACAAATCTCGAATTAAAAATGTGTCCCAGTACTGAAGGGATTAATGGCAGATAAGGTGACACCATAACACCACTCTCTAATGCAACAGACTCAGATCACCGTATAATAGAACACGTATAACCATGCACGTATATGAAAATGAAGTGACAGGTTTACTTACAAGAATACAGGTGATTCTAAGGTAGTTGTAAGGATATAGTGGGTGGTATTGGTGTTTTGAAGGGTGATTTTAAGATTCTATAGCCTGCCAACTCTAAAATGGCTCCTGGATTTCAAACACATTGTAGTTTATTGATAACGTCATTGATTTGATGTGAATAATACTTTTCTGTTGATCATCGCACTTAGGAGGGAAGGATGGAATATATTGATGGGTTATGTAGATTTCAGTGCATCTTTCCAGTGGTTTCTTTCTATCTAAGGGAAAAAATAGAGGAAAAAGCGTCATACTATACTCTATCTACTCTAAAATGGCTCCTGGATTTCAAACACATTGTAGCTTCTTGATAACGTGACTGATTTGATGTGAATGATACTTTTCTGTTGATCAACGCATTTATTACAAGAACAGCTCATGGAAGGAAGGAAGGAATATATTGATGAGTTATGTAAATTTCAAAGCATCTTCCAGTGTTTTAATGATTCTAGCAATAATCTAAAAGAGTGGTGGAAGGTTACAATTTTTCAAGGGTGTTTTATAATTCTAAGCTGTGGTGTGTGGTGGTCGTGTTTTGAAGGGTGTTTTAATGATTCTACCTGTAATTTAAGAGAGTGGTTGACGTTACATGTGTTTTTAAGTGTGTTTTTGTATGATTCTAGGTTGTGGTGTGTGGTGGTGGGCATGTTTCCTAGCGTGTTTCAATGATTCTAGTTATCAAAAATGTAGTTACGAGTGTTTTGAAGGGTGTTATTAAGATTCTAAGCTGTGATGTATGTTGATGGTGCTTTTAAGGGTGTTTTAATGATTCTAGAGCTAACTTAAATGGGGATATAAGCATTTAGTGAGTGTTATTAAGGTCTGCAAAGGAATTTTCATGATTCTAATCTTAATAGAAAAAAGTCAAAATGCCCTTAACCCTTCAAAACTGTGATGCATTTGTACCTTGAGGTTTGGATGTGTTTAGACAATTTTATATGCATTAGGGAAAGATCTATGGAGGTCAGAAGATTAATAGCCACAGTCTTTCCCATTTTAATCACCCACATGAGTTTCTGAAGCTGCATAAAATCGCCAAATAGTCACCAGAATTAATATGAAAACGCGTCCTGGTACTGAAGACATTAAGTAATTTCTATCAGTCAAGACAAATCAAATAGTTCAAAACACAACACTTTACTATGAAGGAAGTTGTATTGAAATTGTAAAGACTGTGACCATTAATCTCCTGACCTCCATAGACCCTTCCTAATGTCAATAAAATGGTCTAATCATACACAAATCTCAAAGCAAAAATGTGTCCCTGTACTAAAGGGGTTAAAATAGTGAAGACTGTGGCCATTAATCTTTTGACCTCCATAGACCCTTCCTAATGTCAATAAAATGGTCTAATGGTACACAAATCTCAAGGTAAAAATAAGAATGTGTCCCAGTACTGAAGGTCGTTAACTCTTTCAGTACTGGGACACAATTTTACCACGAGTTTTGGGTACGATTAGGAAGGGTCTATGGAGGTCAGAAGATTAATGGCAGGAGTCTTCACTATTTTAACCCCCACATAAGTTTCTGAAGCTGTATAAAATCACCAAATAGTCACCAGAATGAATTTGAAAACGTGTCCTGGTACTGAAGGGGTTAATGAAGGAAAGAGAAGGAGAACTCAAGGTAGGATGCAGAGAGAACACCCTGGCAACACTTACTTTGGCACTGGTAACCCTGCTTTCCAAATCCCCTGCAAAGAGAAAGAAATTATTAGACTCGCTCACGAAAAACACAGAACACTACATGTGGACAAGGAATGTGATGATAAATGCAAGTTAAATGTATGGTAAAGTATGTTGTAGTAGTAGTAGTAGTAGTAGTAGTAGTAGTAGTAGTAGTAGTAGTAGTAGTAGTAGTAGTAATAATAATAATAATAATAATAATAATAATAATAATAATAATAATAATAATAATAATAATATGAAGAACAACAACTAGAAAGAGGAGGAGGAGGAGGAGGAGGAGGAGGAGGAGGAGGAGGAGGAGGAGGAGGAGGAGGAGGAGGAGGAGGAGGAGGAGGAGGAAGAACAAAAACAACTGCAGTAACAAAATCAACATCATACAACGAAAAAACAAATAAACAAAACAAAACACAAATAAATAAGAAGAAAAAGAGAAAGAAAAAAAAAGAAAAAAAAAATTAAACTGACGACACACACACACACACACACGGGAGGCGAATATGAGAAAGGTCAAAGGTCAAATTAATACGAGCCGTGATATAGCAAGGTGGGTCTCTCCTCTTCTCTCTCTCTCTCTCTCTCTCTCATAATATTAAAACACTAGTGAAATGTCCATGTTTACTGCACTCTCTCTCTCTCTCTCTCTCTCTCTCTCTCTCTCATTCCAAGCAACATTCCCACCTTGTTTTCTTCTCTCCAAAAGCTATTCCACATTCCACAGACGTCTCTCTCTCTCTCTCTCTCTCTCTCTCTCTCGCTTTCTCTAATGATTTAATGGTCTATCACATCTATATTCCATGCAATCTCTCTCTCTCTCTCTCTCTCTCTCTCTCTCTCTCTCTCTCTCTCTCTCTCTCTCTCACATGTCGCTCTTCCTCTCACCTCCCTCACCTCTGAAGCTTCCATTACCCTCTTCCTTGACATGCACGGCCTTACCTCCGCCAGGTGAGGCCTCTGACAGGTGAAGGAGAGAGGGAGAGGGAGAGGAGAGAGAGAGAGAGAGAGAGAGTGAAGGAAACAGTGATGAGAGGATGTAGTGTGTGTGTGTGTGTGTGTGTGTGTAAATGGTTTCTCTCTCTCTCTCTCTCTCTCTCTCTCTCTCTCTCTCTCTCTCTACTTACGTTTCACCTTCCTTCCTTCCTCCTCCATGTTCTCCTCATCCTCTTCCTCTTATTTCTCTTCCTTTATCCTATTCCTCCTCCTCCTCCTCCTATTCCTCCTCCTCCTCCTCCTCTTCCTCCTCCACCTCCTCCTCCTCCTCCTCCTCCTCCTCATACTGCTTCCTATCTTCCCTCAACTTTCCCTACCTACCTACCTACCTCCTCCTCCTCCTCCTCCTCCTCCTCTTCCTCTTCTTCCTAACATGGTCTGTCTCTTTTCAATCTCTGTCGTGACATTTGCAACACCTCTCTCTCTCTCTCTCTCTCTCTCTCTCTCTCTCTCTCTCTCTCTCTCTCTCTCTCTCTCTCTCTCTCACTGTTGCAACACTCTCCTACATCTCATTCCTGGAACTCTCTCTCTCTCTCTCTCTCTCTCTCTCTCTCTCTCTCTCTCTCTCTCTCTCTCTCTCTCTCTCTCTGTCTCTCTCTCTCTCTCTTTCCCGCCCACGGCAACACACTTCCTGTTATTAATTCTTGCAACACACACACACACACACACACACACACACACACACACACACACACACACACACACAGATCAATAGATCAACACAATTTTAATTTTCCGTAGTGTTTCATTTCCTTTTTTTTGCAACACTTCGTCATGCAACACCTTTTAATTATATTTGTGTGACATTTTCTATTCCCCAATCTACTTCCTGCAACACAAACTACAGTGTTGCAAGGCTCTCAACAACGTGTACTAGTATTGTGTTGCGTTAAGATGAAGTAACACTGTTTGCCTCATTTCCGCAACACTTCTCTACGTTCGTGTGACTAATTCTCTCATGCAATATTGTTTTCCACGTTCCAGCAACTCAAATTGTTCTAATATTCTTGATTTTTTGTGTCCGGTAACTCAATTTGTTTATGTAATACAGTTTTTCATATCCCTGCAACACATTTTACTCATATTTTTCTATGGTGCTTCCTGGTAAGTTGTACAGTATTCGCAACACTGTTTTCCATACCCTTGTAATACTAAATCATCACCAGCAACTCATAAAAACTCCTGCAACACTGTTTCTCATATTCCAACAGCACAATATCACTCCTACGCAACTCAAATTCTTCCTGTAACACTTTATTTGCTTATTTGTAACTCAACAACCTCCTGCAACACTTTTCCATATTCCTATTGCATAAAATCACTAACCTAGCAACTCAAACACTTCCTGCAACACTGTTTATCATATTCCTACACCACACTGTCACTACCTAGCAACTCAAATTCCCTCTGTAACACTTCAGTTGATCATTAGCAACACAAAACTCTCCTGCAACACAGTTTTTCATATTCTTTCAGCACAATATCACTAATACGCAATTCAAATTCTTCCTGCAACACTTTATTGGATCATTAGCAACTCAAAAGCCACCCGCAACACTGTTTCTAATATTCTTACAACAAAATATCATAACTAAGCAACTCAATTTTTTTTCCTGTAACACTTCAATTGATCACTAGCAACTTCAAAAACCTCCTGCAACACTGTATTTCATATTATCATACTACATCACCATCTAGCAAATGAAAGACTTGACACAACACAATCCTGAAGCACAATTTACCATGAAGCAACTCAATATGTCATACCTGAAACTTAAAAAAATCCCATACAATACTGTTTTTCATCCTTTTCAACACAATTCATCTTATCTATCACTATTTTTTGACAGTCACAACTCAAATCATCACTTTTATATATCTGCAACACTTGCCGACAACTCAAAATTTAAAGCATCCTCAGGAACACAAGAATAAAACCTCGCAATACAAAAAAATAACATAGAATAATCTCAAAATCAACACAATCGTATCTTTAAGCAACTCAAATTATTCTCGCAACACAGTGCTTCTAATTCTGAGCAAAACTTACAAAACAAGAATACCTCGCAATACAATAAATATAAAAATTAACTCATTCGTAACTTGAAGCAACTCAAGTGGTTTCTACTACGTAATACCTACAACACTAATGGTCTATTTCAAAGCAAAATGCTATCACAACACAAGGAAGCTCGCAATACAAAAAATAACAAAACTTATCACAAAATCAGCAATAAGTCGTGTCTTGAAGCAACTCAAATGGTTCCTGCAACACAATACCTCCAACACTAATGGTATAATTCAAAGCAAAACATTATCACAACACAAGAAACCTCGCAATACAAAAAAAAACAAAAATAATCACAAAATCAACAATTAATCGTATCTTGCAGCAACTCAAAATGGTTCCTGCAACACAATACCACAATACCTCCAACACTAATGGTCTAATTCAGAACAACTTGCCTTGCCTCACCTTGCAACACAAACTTGTATTCTCAAACACTTATATCCTTCACCTCAACCATTTCAAAAGGCTCTAATTAACCCCTTCAGTACTGGAACACATTTTTGCCGTAACATTTGTGTACCATTAGACCATTTTATTGACATTAGGAAGGGTCTATGGAGGTCACAAGATTAATGGCCACAGTCTTCACTATTTTAGCCTCTTCAGTACTGGGACACATTTTTACTGCAAGATTTGTGTACCATTAGACCATTTTATTGACATTAGGAAGGGTCTATGGAGGTCACAAGATTAATGGCCACAGTCTTCACTATTCTAACCCCTTCAGTACTGGAACACATTTTTACTCTGAGATTTGTGTACCATTAGACCATTTTATTGACATTAGGAAGGGTCTATGGAGGTCACAAGATTAATGGCCACAGTCCTCACTATTTTAACCCCTTCAGTACTGGGACACATTTTTACCGTAAGATTTGTGTACCATTAGA
>NC_059258.1:4697570-4700070 GCF_017591435.1 Portunus trituberculatus
ATCCTCCTCCTCCTCCTCCTCCTCCTCCTCCTCTTCTCCTCCTCCTCCTCCTCCTCCTCCTCACAATAACCTCTTTAAATACGAGTTCTATACCAGTTATTTCCTCTTTCTATACTAGGACAAGAGAGAGAGAGAGAGAGAGAGAGAGAGAGAGAGAGAGAGAGAGAGAGAGAGAGAGAGAGAGAGAGAGCAATGAACGATAAGCAGAAATAAACACAAGAAACTCTATCGATGCAAACAAACAAATGATTATAATTCATGAATCACAAAAAAAAAACACGAAAAAAGAAAAAAAAGAAAAAAACATTAAATTAGAAAACGAAAATCCTCTCTCTCTCTCTCTCTCTCTCTCTCTCTCTCTCTCTCTCTCTCTCTCTCTTAAACTTAAAACAAGCACCTTTGGGACACTGAATTAAGGAGGAGGAGGAGGAGGAGGAGGAGGAGGAGGAGGAGGAGGAGGAGGAGGAGGAGGAGGAGGAGGAGGAGGAGGAGGAGGAGGAGGAGGAGGAGGAGGAGGAGGATTTGTGGAGGATATGAAAAAAAACAGCAAGGATAGCTTCATTTAGAGAGAGAGAGAGAGAGAGAGAGAGAGAGAGAGAGAGAGAGAGAGAGAGAGAGATGACTTGAATTTCTGTATCTGCGCGTAGGAGAGAGAGAGAGAGAGAGAGAGAGAGAGAGAGAGAGAGAGAGAGAGAGAGAGAGAGAGAGAGAGTGACCTTGAGATTAATGAAACGTGACAGCAATGACTCTTCCTCTTCTTCTTCCTCTTCCTCCTCCTCCTCCTCCTCCCAAACAGTAAGGTCAAACAAATACATGTACATTAAACACCACAAAACTCTCTCTCTCTCTCTCTCTCTCTCTCTCTCTCTCTCTCGGTAAAATGATAGGAGAGCAATGATTGATAGAATAGACAGTGTGTGTGTGTGTGTGTGTGTGTGTGTGTGTGTGTGTGTGTGTGTGTGTGTACACTACTACTTCTACCACCACTACTACTACTACTACTACTACTACTACTACTACTACTACTACTACTACTACTACTACTACTACTACTACTACTACTACTACTACAACTATTACAACTACTACTACTACTACTACTACAAGCACAATTCCCTCAAAACCACATCATTTCCACATTTCCTCCCATTCTTCCTTTCATCAGTCCTCAGAACCACTAGTATTTCGCAACCTCTCTCTCTCTCTCTCTCTCTCTCTCTAGTGACGTTACAGCTACACGCACTCCCATTGGTCCTTCCCCTTCGTGACGTCACTAGGATATGACGTAGAAAGCTTCCTATTGGCTATTTCTCCCGGGGATTTTTTAAAGAAAGGGCTCTGATTGGCTGGCTGGCTCGTGACGTCATTGTCTGGTGACGTCACGGGGTCCTGGTATGCGCGTTCGAGTTTGAGTGAATAAAAAGTGGTTTTGCCTCCACCTTGGTAACTTGTACTTGTAAATCTTGTCTTGTTTTTCCTTTTTTTTCTTTTCCTTTTTTTCTTCTTTATTTTTTATTTTGTATGTTTATTATTGTTTTTATTCTTGTTTTTTTTATTTAGTTTTGTTTTTATCTATTTTGCTGTTTTTTTTTTTTTTATTTGGTTATTGGTTTATTATTATTATTATTATTATTATTCCTTGTGTTCTTGTTTTGTTTTCTTTTGTCTTTTTTTTTCTTATCCTTATTTTCCTTCTTCGCATCTTCATTATTATTCATTTATGTATATTTGTCTACTTTATCAAGTTTTATTGTGACTTGTTAACTTGGCAACATTTTTTTTCCTGTATTGTTTTCATTCTTTCACTCTTTTTCTCTCTTCTTCTTTATTTTCTTCTTCGCATCTTCATTTATAACCTCCCAATGTGTTTTTGTCATATTTTCCTAGTATTTATTATAACGTTTACTTTTTCACTGACTAAATTTATTCGATTCCTCAATTTTTTTTTTTTCCTTTCCTATCTCTATCATCGTCTTCATTTCCTTCTTTATTTTCTCTATTATTTATTAGCTCTCTACGTGTGTTCGTTACGTTAATTATGGCTTTATCTTTCTGTATCGTTTGTTTACTCTTTCTTCGTATCTTTTGTTATCTTCATTGTTTGTGCGTCGTTCCTTTGTTTCATTGTTAACATTCCTCTATTGTTGTGAATGGGTTGACTCTAGTAAGTGGAAATTTTTTTGTTATTATTCTGCTATTCTCTTATTTACTCTAATGCCACTAATAACAGGGGGGGGGGGTTCTATTTCTTGTTATTTTGTGTTTCATTATTACAATCTTATCTACTCTAAGTGTTGTTTTTTTTTTTTTTTCATAACGCCTTCAGTACCATGACGTGTTTCCATATTCACTCAGGTTAGTATTTGGTGATTCTATACAGCTTCAGAAACTCATGTGGAGGGATTCAAATTGTGTAGACTGTGGCCATTAATCTTCTCACCTCCATAGACCCTTCCTAATGTCAACAAAATGGTCTAATCGTACACAAAACTCGCATTTA
>NC_059258.1:4712570-4770070 GCF_017591435.1 Portunus trituberculatus
AACACACAACACCAACAATAACACCGAGAATTACAAAATGGCCGCCTGAAAATGGACAATTGAACAAGAAAAGAAGGAAAGAACAGAAAATTAGGGTGAACTGAATCGATTGAGTGAGATGGGCAGGCTCAGTGGCTAGCCAGGAGGAGGCGGGGAGAGCAGCCACAAGAGGAAGAGGAAGATGCCCTGCTCCGTCAAGTGGTTATATTAAAGCCACAATATCTCTCGCCGCTCTCCCTCTCACTCTCCCTCACTCTCACTTCTTCTCTCATATGCTCAAGTACTTCCTGGGTGCTTGTGGCAATTTATACTCGTTTATTTGGCAAGATAAGGCTGTATTTAGGTGTCCATGTGTGTTGACGTGTCAGGTGTGGTTTTCTTTGATTGACATTTTAGGGGAAACTATTCAAGATTTTCTCGTCATTGGGGAAAGTGAAAGTTTTAGGGAAATGTTGAGGGGAAAAAGTGGTATTAGTGAGATGCGGGTCTTATTGAGGTCATATGGAGATAGATGCGAGGGAAGAGATAGAAGGAAAACGAGAGGAAGAAAGGAGGAAAACACAAAATTGAGAAGAGGAATGAAATAAGGAAAAGCAGAAATGGAGGTCGAGGAGAAAAAAAAATATAGACATAGATAAGATTGAAGTTAATTAAGACTGCAATAGGATTAATCGACGAAGGGTTGGATTAGGTTAAAGTTAAAAAAAAATGCTATACTAGATGCCAAATAATGATGCTAAATGTGAAATTATGCCGAATTAACTGAAATAAGGCCATTGCATCTTGTTAACACTTGCGAAGAAGAAAATAAACCAAGACAAAAAAAAAAGAATAAGAACAAGAAAAACGAGACTAACATCAATAAAAACCAGATCAAGAAGAATAATCACAACAACAACAACAACAACAACAACAACAACAACAAAAAGGTTCTGCTGGAAGTTAATAGGATTTTCAAGTGTCTTCATGATTCCAGAGATAGTTTCAAAGACTCTAGCGAAAGGTATAAGATTTTTCAAAGGTGTTTTCAAGGTTCTAAAAGCAGTTTAACCCCTTCAGTACTGGAACACATTTACCTTGAGTTTTAAGCTATAATTAATTGGTTTTATTTACATTAGCAACAGTCTATGGAGGTCAGAAGATTAATGGCCACAGTCTTCACTATTCTAATCCCCACATGTGTGTTCTGAAGCTGTATAAAATCACCAAATAGTAAGCAGAATGAATATTAAACTCGACATGATGCTGAAAGAGGTTAAAAGGTTCTACAGAAAAGTATTAAGGTTTTCCAAAGGTGTTTTCATAGTTGTAGTAGCAATCTGAATGGTTCTAATGGAAAGTATTGGTGTTTTTAAAGGTGTTTTCATGATTCAGGTGTAAGGGATTGAAGTTTCCAGAGTTGTCAAGGTTCTAGTGATACTTAAACAGGTTCCAGTGAAAGTGGTGAGGTTCTAAAGGGAGTTGTTGTGATGAGGGTAAGGTCTGGAAGATTTAAATTAGAGTTAGAGAGTTTTGAAGAGTGTTTGCAATCAGTCCAATAGGTTCCAGTGAAAATGTATGGGTTCTGAAGGGACTTTTCGTTATAAGAGTAAAGATCGCAGAGTTAAAATAGAGTTAGGGAGTTTTAAAGAGTGTTTGTGAGAGTTTAATAGGTTCCAGTGAAAATTTGTGGATTCTGAAGAGAGTTTTTGTGGTAAGAGTAAAGTTTGGAAGGCTTAAATAAGAGTTACAGTAATTTTAAGCGTGTTTATGAAAGTTTAACCCCTTCAGTACCAGGACGCGTTTCCATATTCATTCTGCTTACTATTTTTCGATTTTTTTCAGCTTCAGAAACTTATGTGGGGAATTAAAATAGTGAAGATTCTGGCCATTAATCTTCTGACCTCCATAGACCCTTCCTAATGTCAATAAAATGGTCTATTCACACCTAAAAAATCAAGGTAAAAATGCGTCCCAGTACCGAAGGGGTTAATAGGTTCCAGAGAAAGTGGCGAGGTTCTAAAGGGAGATTTTGTGATAGGGGGTATAGTTTGAAAGGTTTGCAATAGAGTTAGAGTGTTTTGAAGTGCGTTTGTGAGAGTTTAAAAGATTTCAGTGAAAGTTAGTGGGTTCTGAAAGGAGTTTTTGTGCTAAGAGTATAGTCTCGAAGGTTTGCAATAGAGTTAGGGTGTTTTGAAGAGTGTTTGCGATAGTTTAATAGGTTCCAGTGAAAATTTATGAGTTATGAAGGCAGTTTTTGTGATAGGAGTAAAGTACGGAAGGTTTAAATTAGTTACAGTGTTTTTAAGAGTGTTTGTGATCGGTTTAATAGGTTCCAGTGTAAATTTGTGGGTTCTGAAGGGAGTTTTTGTGCTAAGAGTATAGTATCAACGGTTTGCAATAGAGTTAGAGTGTTTTTAAGAGTGTTTGCGATAGTTTAATAGGTTCCAGTGAAAGTTATTGAGGTTCTAAAGGCAGTTTTTGTGATAGGAGTAAAGTTCGGAAGGTTTTAAATAGAGTTAGAGTGTATTGAAGAGTGTTAATAATTGTTGTGCTAGCAGATAGTTTAAACGGTCTTATCACGTTGGCAAGGTCTTTACTACGGATGTGTGAGGAAATACTAAGATAACAAATTTTTAGCGGATGTCTGATAAGTTTCTAAACACTGTGGTCTGGATATTTGGACAAGAATAATGTTAACCTCCTCAGTACCACGACGCGTCTCCATATTCATTCTGGTGACTATTAATTTTCCTGACTTTTTACAGCTTCAGAAACATATGTGGGGGATTAGAATAGTGAAGACTGTGGCTATTAATCTTCTGATCTCCATAGACCCTTCCTAATGTCGATACATTGGTCTAATGGTACACAAAACTCAAGATAAAAATGCGTCCCAGTACTGAAGGGGTTAAAATCGTGAAGACTGTGGCCATTAATCTTCTGACCTCCACAAACCCTTCCTAATGTCGATAAAATGGTCTAATGGTACACAAAACTCAAGGTAAAAATGCGTCCCAGTACTGAAGAGGTTAAAATTGTGAAGACTGTGGCCATTAATCTTCTGACCTCCATAGACCCTTCCTAATGTCGATAAAATGGTCTAATGGTACACAAAACTCAAGGTAAAAATGCGTCTCAGTACTTAAGAGGTTAAATTGAAAGATAAACCACAACATGAAAATTAATGTAAATATACCAATAGCTTATAGAAATAAATAAATAAATAAATAAAACATGAATCAAACATTTTAAAACACTAATTAATCCAAATATTTTATCGTACAATTAGGCAACCCTGTATTGTGTGTGTGTGTGTGTGTGTGTGTGTGTGTAGCGTCACTCTCTGATAACACAACACTACATCGCCACTGAAAACATTATAACACTTCCTGTGGTGATATTTTTCTTTTTCTTTTTCTTTTCTTTATTTTCTTTTTTAATGTTATCCTTTTAATGTTCTTTTTCTTTTTCTTTATATTTTCTCTTTTAATATTTTTCGTTTTTCCTTTCTTATTTTTCTCTTTTCTCTTTTTACTTATTTCTTTTTTAGTTTTTCTTTTGTTTTGTTTTTTTATTGATATTTTTTTTCTTTTTTCTTCTTTCCCGTAATTATAACTCTTTTCTTTGCTTTTTCTTTTCTTTTTGTAATAATATACATCAACTTCATTTCATCATTCTTCATTTTTCATCTCTGCATTTATCTTTGTTTATTATTTCATTTCATTTCATTTATCTATCTATATATCCTCTCATTTCATTTATCTATCTATATATTCTCTCATTTCATTTATCTATCTATATATTCTCTCATTTCATTTATCTATCTCTATATCTACATTCATATCACACACACGTATCTATTTATTCATCCGTTTCTGCATTCATCCTTTCACTATCTTCTATCTATCTATCCAATCCTTATTTCACTTTATTTGTGTTTGTCTATCTATCTCTATCTATCTCTATCTATTCACTTATGCATCATCTCCCCGGACTCTTAATAGCACCTTCTCTTCTTCCTCAGGTGTGCAGGAAGCGCCGCGCCACACCTGTGAAATACCACTTGTCATTAACCCAATTGTAATAAGGTAAAGTGGAGCACATTCTCTTTATTATGGTCTCCCGTGAATACTTTTTTTTTTTCCTCCATACTTTTTTTCCTTTTTGTCTTTCGTTTTCTTCTTTGTATTTGTGGGAGACTCGAGTTTTATTTAATTTCCTTCAATGGATGGGTGTGAAGAAGAGTAGGTTGGGTTGGTGGACAGAGAATGGATTAGCAGGTGGGTGTGGATGGATGGGTTAGCGTGTAGTGGAGGGGAGGTGGATGGGATGGGTGTGGTTCAGAGGGAGGGTGAGTGGGTGGGTGACTAGCGGTGGATAGATGGGTGCGAATATAGTAATCGTAGTTTTGTTTCATAATTTCTACCATAACAATCGATACATAATGAAAATGAAGAATTGAATACACAGAAGTGAATAAATACTTTTAAATCGACTATATAAATAATAATGATGATAATAATAACAACAACAACAATAATAATAATAATAATGATAATAATAATAATAATAATAATGTTAACAAAATCAATGACAGTAATGAAATAATAACATTCGATCAAACAACAACAACAACAACAACGACAACAGGAATTTAAAAAGAAAAATACTTACATACGATCTGCATTTATTATATCATATCTCGTCTCTTTTCTTCCTCCTTCACTCCTCCTCCTCCTCTTCCTTGCATTCTTCTTCTCATATCTTTTCCTCCTTCTCTTCGCGTCCTGCCGGGGAAGAGTGGTGGCTGGAGTCTGAGCAAGAAGCGAGATGTTGAGTTTGCAGTGGAGATGCTGGGTCAAGGAAGGACAGAGCGAGGAGGTTCAGTGTGGGAGAGGGAGACAGTTGGGTGGGCAGTCACTGAGGATGAGAAAGGTTGTGTCCAGCTGAAGGATGGAGCAATGGAGTTTGTGAGGCACTAAAGTTTAAACAATCATAACTTTTCTCACACGTTTTAGGGAGATCAGAAGTCAAACAGTGATGAGAACATGTCATTGTGTGAACGAGGCAGCAAACAGTTTACCTTGAGTCCTCTCCTGCCTCACCACGGCCCTGCAGACTCCATGCAAGGCCAGTCAGGGGCAGCTCCAGGGATAGCCATCCTCCCCCATACCTGACGAGGCGGCGGAGGAGGCGCTTGTAAGAGAAGAGGAGAGGTTAATTAATAATGTTGACAGGTAAACAGCATTCACATACAGTTGATTCTCCGTTAGAATATAAGAAAATAAGAGAAGCTGTAAGAAGCCATCAGGTCTACACATGGCCAGGCCCTCTACGAAAGACAAGTAGTACCTATCTCCACCTATCACCACCTCCACCCTATTGACTCAGCACTAGGTAATGGCGGCCCCGTTTGTCCTGCAGCCTCCGTGATGCTGATCAAGTCGTTACCTAAATATTGCGCCGTTACAACTGGCACACAGGATACGCAGTACAGTCCAGGAAGGAAAGTGGACATGGACAGGGACAGGGAAGGGAGGAAAAAAAAAAAAAGCATATAGTATATCATTCGTCAGTAGTGATGCACGATTCTTCTGTTTCTCAAGTGTGTGACAATAACTTTTACCCTTAACACGTATGGAAGGTAGGTGAACACCGGCTGGTTTATAGTACCCACTGGCGCCACAACAGTGAGAAATGGCGTGGCGCCGCGTGTGGGAGTGTTGGGTTCACGAGGCAAGGGGTTGGCACAGTCCAGAGGAGGTGCCGGGGGAAAGAGAGAGGAAGAAGGGAAGGAAAGGAAAGAGTGAAGGAGGAGGGAAAGTCAAAAAGAGAAAGAAGATTTGGTTTGGTCCACTAGAAGCAGTGTCCGTGGTGCCACCGCCGTGATGAGAGAAGGGTGTGGCGCTGTGGCCGTGGCGCCGAGTAATGGTGATGGGCCGCCTTCCCATGAGCAGCGTGGCACACGTCAAGAGTGGTGACTGGTGACGTCACCGACTCACCATTCCCTTGTGTCCCGCCTGTGTGTGAGAGGGGGCTATATAAAGGTTCACACGCTATATATGAGCTGAAAAAAATAATAAATAAATAAATAGATATATATATATATATATATATATATATATATATATATATATATATATATATATATATATATAAACAGTATAAACAATACAAACTACACTGGTAATTAGCTATTTTCATGCTAACTGGTCTTCCGATCTTACTAACTGTATGCCTCCCCTCCTCCTGTGGCTTTCTTCTTCCTCTCATCCCTATTTTGTCCAGCTCCCTTATGCAAGAGTGAACCAGAACTCTCAATCATCCATACCTTTCACTGGTAAACTCTGGAACTCTCTGCCTGCTTCTGTATTTACATCTTCCTACGAATTGACTTCTTTTAAGAGGGAGGTGTCAAGACATTTGTCCCTCACTTTTGGCTAACTCTGTTGATTTCTAAGGGAACTGTGGTAATTAATTGGGCCTTTTCTTTTTAGCGAGTTTACTCTCGTACATAAAAAAGAACACACACACACACACACACACACACACACACACACACACACACACACACACACACACACACACACACACACACACACACACACACACACACACACACACACACACTTTTTTAGTTGATTACTTGAATGTATTTCTTGATGGGAGTATACTACATCTATATAGACGCTCCCATTACTCCCACCCTCAATCTTCCTTTCAACATGTATATGGCTCTTTCACAGCCATGCCACTGACTCAACAGAGAAGTCTTCAATCTTTTCTTGAATATGCCAACATTATCCTCTTGTTCGACACTAACTGGTAACACGTCATAGGTAGGGAGGATTTCTGCTAAACACCCTACGTCCAGTTTCAGTAATGAGCTGTCGTAAGGTTCAGTAATGTTCTGTTGTAAAGTTCAGTAATGTTCTGCCGTAAGGTTCAGTAATGTTCTGTAGTAAGGTTCAGTAATGTTCTGTTGTAAGGTTCAGTAATGTTCTGTTGTAAAGTTCAGTAATGTTCTGCCGTAAGGTTCAGTAATGTTCTGTCATAAGGTTCAGTAATGTTCTGTAGTAAGGTTCAGTAATGTTCTGTAGTAAGGTTCAGTAATGTTCTGTAGTAAGGTTCAGTAATGTTTTGTCGTACAAGGTTACATTCTCATCAACATGAATATCACTGAGTAATTCCCTATCATATCTAGGCCTTCCTGATTTCAGAGCCTGAGACACACCTAACACATCTCTTGAACACTATCCTTGCTTTAATCGGCAGGTCAATAAGAGCTGGAGTGATGCTGTCCCGCCGTGAGAGTCATTTTATCAATATAACCCCTCATTCATGACTAGTCTTCTATCCTTGACTGGCAGTGGGCAGTGGGCACAGGAAGCACAGGCAACAATGCAGGTGTTTATTCACAGTGTGTGTGAACAGAAAGCTGGAGGTGGGTGATTTGTCGGCGCCAAGCCGCGCACTTAATGATAACACATACGACTGAAGCCTAGCTCGTTCACTCACAGGAAGATTCACGTCTCACACAAGTCTCGCTCATTCGCTCGTTCATACAAACTAGCTAACAACCACACAACTAGTTGCAGTTTTCGCAACAGATTATTAGGCACACCATAGTATAGAGAACTGCAATAATCTAATTTATACACTGCACATGCAACATCCACACGACCAAAGATAGAAAAGATAGAAAACGAAAGATAGGAACACACACACACACACACACACACACACACATAGAAGAGGGAAAGGAAGATAGAGACGAATCATACAAAGGAGACCGATTAAATTATAGAAAGGCTGATATTGAGAACCTCAAGAACTATTCTAAAAACGTAAACTGGGAGGAGATGGAAAACTCAAAGAGGATGCAAGAGAAATATAACTTATTTTTGGAAATATACAAAACAGGAGTCAGGGAATATGTCCCGAAATATAGACCTAAAGAAGAAGGAAAGAAAGATTGGTTTAATGCAAGGTGTGCTAGGGCAAAGGAGAAAAGAGATGGAGCATGGAAAAGGTGGAGGAGAAATAGAAATCCAGCAAATAAGGAAAACTTCAAGACAGCGAAAAATGAACATGTTAAGGTGAAGAAGGAAGAGGAAAAGAACTATGAAAAGAACATTGTCGAAAAATGTAAGGAGCAACCAAAATTGTTCTACAGATTCATAAATGGAAAAATTAGACAAAAAGAAACAATAGAAAGGTTAAAAGGAGAGAACGGGATGGTGGAAGACCCAAAAAGTATGGCAGAACTGTTAAATAGTAAATTCCAGGAGGTCTTTACTAAGGAATCCAAATTTGAAAGGCCACAGGGTAATATCGTCTATATCAGTGTTATTCACTAATCTTTGCAAGGGAGCCACTTGGATTAAACACATTCATTGAGAGAGCCGCAGTTAGTGCAAGCTAGCATAACTCAACTCAGTGAAGAAGTACTGGGCTGCTACTGCAATGTAATAAATAAGATCAATTAGACATGGTAATATTAGCTTATATATCTTGTCATTAAGAGCAAAACAAAGACCAAACTTACTCAATGCTGTGATGAGTGGAAGTCTGCTTTTTTGCTTTTATTCATTTATTTATTTATTTTTCGAGAGCCGTAAATTGAGTCATCGCGAGCCGCGCAATGAATACCACTGGTCTATATGAAAGAGATTAAAGTAACCAAGCTCGAAATAAAAGAGTTAATGAAGGAACTGGATGAAGAGAAGGCAATGGGACCAGATGAAGTCTCAGACAGAATACTGAAAAAATGTAGGGAAGAACTAGCAAGTCCTATATACAACATAAAATGCTCAATAGAAAATGGAACAGTACCAGTGGAATGGAAAAGAGCTGAGGTGGTTCCCATATATAAGAACGGAAGGAAGGAAGAGATTTGAAACTACAGACCGGTATCACTAACTAGTGTAATATGCAAGATGTGTGAAAGAATAATAAAGAAACAATGGATCGAGTTCCTTGAAGACAACAATCTATTATCAAATAGCCATTTTGGTTTTAGAAAAGGTCGGTCGTGTGTAACAAATTTACTGAGTTTCTACTCTAGAATAGTTGATAGAGTATAAGAGTGAGAGGGACAGTGCCAACTCTGAGAAACTTTCTGAGATCAAAAGGCATACCAAGTTCGCTTGTTGTGATTCAGTTAGGAAAATTCGGTTTCAGTAATGTTGGCCAGGTTATTTCGGCACAGACTCCGAATTTTTTTTTTTTTTTTTTTTTTTTTTTTTTTTTTTTTTTTTTGTGTGTGTGTGTGTAAATGCTACTCAGTGATATTTGCTCTACGCTTTTTGAGTGGAGCATTATCCTATGCAACAACTCTGACAATTTTGTCATAAGGTATATATGTACTATTAGACTTATAAAAAATATATTGATGGGACACTGGTACATCCATACTTTGCACCATTAAGAAAATATTTTTGCATATTTTTATGTCATTTTCAATCAGACACAGTGAAATAACTAAACGTTTATATTATGAGGAATGTAGGCATGAATATATATATATATATATATATATATATATATATATATATATATATATATATATATATATATATATATATATATATATATATATATATATTTTTTTTTTTTTTTTTTTTTTTTAATAGGGCTTCCACAGGAGCGACAGTTCGGCGCGATAGGCAGGACCAACTTGTGAATTAAACCAGCAGGCGAACAATGAAAACTACACAGATCGCAATTGGTGCCATTGGCGACTTGTTGATCACAGTGAGAGTGTGAGAGAGAGAATCTCATCAGACTCAGTGGCAAGAGTCTCCTCGCGTGATAAGGATGTCGTCCGCACGTTCCCGCGCTTTCCATCTTTTGAAGTCTATTTCATCGGCCACGTAAGATAAATGACACCTTGACAGCTAGTGAACTAACCTTTCCTAGTGAAATATCTATAGTAACTTCAAGATTATGCCAAGTTCATGTACTTGTGAGGAAGTTTAGGAAAGTTTAAAGTTATATAAATGTTAACGCGTGGACTTTGTGACATGATTTGTTAGGTAACTTTGTTGTTGTTGTTGTTGTTGTCTCTACCTAGTGTGAGGACAACTGGTGTGATGCTGCTCCGCTGTGACTGTTTTTGTCGTGGATTATTTGTAGACTAGTTTATCACCACCACCACCACCACCACCACTACTACTACTACTACTACTACTACTACTACTACTACTACTACTACTACTACTACTATAAAGAGTGTTTCCAAAAAGACGAGAATAGAAATGATAGTAATTGTGATGTAGCAAGAGATTGTGGTAAGAAGGCTGATAATCTTTACATAAATGTGTTATCTCGAAGTACTTTTGTAAGTTGTTGACTGTGTGTGTGTGTGTGTGTGTGTGTGTGTGTGTTTGTTAATTAGTTAGTTAGTTAGTTAGTTAGTCCAATCTTCTAATCTTCTCTCTCTCTCTCTCTCTCTCTCTCTCTCTCTCTCTCTCTCTCTCTCTCTCTCTCTCTCTCTCTCTCTCTCCTGCAGGTGCCAATGCCCTGCCCACTCAGCAGGATGGACGCCCCACTCCACCAAGGCCGCCAAGACCACGGACTACGCATTCGAGGTCATATCAGGTCATGCTAGGTCGTGTCTTAATTGGGTCACCTTGTAATCAGGTCACTTTTTCATTGGCATCTCTTTATTGGTAAGATTATGGCAAACCCCTCCCAAAAAGCATTATTTGTATTAATTATGAAAACATCCTTGAATTATGAAAACATCCCTGGAAACCTAAATAACTTCCTCTTAACCCTTTTTAAAGAGCAAAAACTTCATAACTTCCTCTTAAACCTGTCAGTCTATCATTGGAAGTATGAAAATTATTACAATACATCCTTTTAAAACACTAGAACCAGCTAAACTTCCCTATGAACCATAAAAACTACCCTTAGAAACACTAATAACATCCACTATATATATACACCAATACCAGTTCTTTTAAGAGGGAGGTTTCACGACATTTGCTCCAGACTTTGTGCTAACTTCTTATCTTTAAAGGAATTGGCAATCAAGTGGGCCTTTTCTCTCTCTCTCTCTCTCTCTCTCTCTCTCTCTCTCTCTCTCTCTCTCTCTCTCTCTCTCTCTCTCTCTCTCTCTCTCTCTTGCTCTCGCTCCTTGACCAGCTTCTCTTGCATAAAAATAAAAGTGCACCCAAACACCCCATAACACATAAACACCTTTATCCATAGATGGCGTGTTCCACCGTTCGCTATGGGCCGAGGGTGACTCAGGAGATCGGACAGGACGTTGGGGTTCTGGGGGCCAAGAAGGTGCTGGTCATGACAGATGCAACACTGGCCACCATGAGACCAGTGGCGGCTGTGCTGGACTCTCTTTCACACCATAAAGTGGAGTTTTCAGTGTATGATTCTGTTCGTGTGGAGCCGACAGATTCCAGGTGAGTCTGGTGGAGGAGAGAAAGGAAGAGGAGGAGGAGAGGTGGTGTGTGAAGATACTTACAGGAGAGGAGGAAAGAAAAGGAGGAGGAGAAGAGGTGATTTGTGGAGAAGAGAAGGAAAGAAGAGGAGAGGAGAAGGGATGATGTGTGAAGATATTTACAGAAAAGGAGGAAAGAAGAGGAGGAGGAGGAGAAGAGGTGATGTGTTAAAATGTTTATTGAACAAACAATTTCTCTACATAGAACATCACAATTTTTTTTTCTCTCTCTTCCTTTATTATTCTTACTTAGGTCTCTATTATTTGTACTCAGCTCTCTCTCTCTCTCTCTCTCTCTCTCTCTCTCTCTCTCTCTCTCTCTCTCTCTCTCTCTCTCTCTCTCTCTCATAGACTTACATAGAAGAAGAACCACACAATTAAGCATCTGATAACTTCCTTCACTAACACCAAGCTTCACTACAGTTTCAAGGACGCAGCAAACTTCGCCAAGGCAGGAGGTTTTGATGCCTTCATTGCGGTGGGAGGCGGCTCAGTCATCGATACTTGCAAGGCTGCCAACCTGTATGCATCAGATCCAGAGGCAGACTTCCTGGACTATGTGAATCCCCCCATTGGGAAGGGAAAGCCTGTCACGGTCAAGTTGGCGCCCCTGATTGCTGGTTAGTTTGTGTCCATAAGGGTGATATGCACTGTCTTTCTAAGTTTTACGTGATCATTGAGGTATATGTTGATTTTTTAGCTAACTCTAGACTTGTATGCATTGTAAAGGTGGTTAGCTTCTACATTTTGTCAAACTGCCACTGGAATCATAAAAGCTCGCCAGAGAATCTTAATTTATGTGTTATTTTGAAGGGATTGACTTATTTTTTTACGTATAATGACATTTTATATGTTTTTGTATACAATTTCAGTTACTCCAATTTTGTCGCTGCTTTTCCTGCTACTACAATAACAGTAACTTTCCCCACCGCCTCTAATACTTCTACAATTTTAACCTTTCCTGCTTCGAGTACACATATACAACACTTTTCCCCTGCCTTACAGTGCCCACAACTGCCGGGACTGGGAGCGAGACAACAGGGGTAGCGATCTTTGACTATGAGCCACTGAAAGCCAAGACTGGGATAGCCAACAGGGCACTACGACCAACACTGGGCATCATCGACCCCCTGCACACCCTCCTCATGCCTGAGAGAGTGACGGCATACAGTGGCTTTGATGTTCTTTGCCATGCCCTTGAGTCCTTCACTGCTATTCCCTACCAGCAGCGCTCCCCCCGGCCTGAGCACCCACTCCTCCGACCAGCCTACCAGGGATCCAATCCTATCTCAGACGTGTGGGCCAGACATGCACTGGGTATTATTAGGGATTACTTCAAGAGGTGAGCTTCAGTTTTTTGTTTTAACCTCCTTAATTTTATGCAGAGGGGTTGTTGCTATTTTTCTCATCAAGGTTGTGTTTATTTTGTCTTTTTTTTAAGGTTGAAAAGTAAAGGATCAATTCAAGAGTTGGGGTTCTTTTTTTTTTTTTTTTTTTTTTTTTTTTTTTTTTTTTTTGTCTTAAACACCTGAATTTTATGTAGAATGGTTGTTGCTTATTACTTTCTGTTTTTCTCATCAAGGTTGTGTTTTTTTAAGGTTAGAATATAAGTGAGGGATTAGTTCAAGAGTTGGGATTCAGTTTTTGTCCTAAAGCCCTTGATTTTATGCAGAAAGGATGTTGCTTATTGTTAAACCCTTTTGTTATTCTCATCAAGGTTGTTTTGTGAGGTTAGATATTTGTTGTAAGCCTTTCATTCTGTTATTAACCCCTTCAGTACTGGGATGCATTTTTATCATGAATATTTGGTGTGATCAGATGATTTTATTTACATTAGGAAGGGTCTATGGAGGTCAGAAGATTAATGGCCAGAGTTTTAACTATTTTAATTTCCACATGAGTTTCTGAAGCTGTATAAAATCACCAAATAGTAAGCAGAATGAATATGAAAACACATCCTGGTACTGAAAGGGTTAATGTTGTCAAGTGCTTTAGAGATAGTGTTTAGCCTTAAATACATCGTTCCATCCATTAAAGTTGTTTCTGAAGGCCACAGATAACTACTTCAAGAGACTTTTAAGAACACACATAAGGACACACACCAAATTAGAAAAGCTTATATAACAAACACACACACACACACGTACACAGCTCCTCTCTCTAGGTAAATAGGTCACATTCTTACACACACACACACACAGTCACACTCACACATACACACACAGTCACACTCACACAGTCTTTCATGCACAGATCAGTGTACAACCAGGATGACGTGGAGGCTCGGTCACAGATGCACTTAGCCAGTACCTTTGCTGGTGTTGGGTTTGGCAATGCTGGGGTTCACCTCTGCCATGGCCTGTCTTACCCCATTGCTGGCGGTGTGAGGAATTATAAGGCAAAGGAGTATCAGTAAGTTGTTTTATGTTGGTGATTTGGTTATGTATTCTGTTGTTATCCTGTTTTATGCCCTGCTCTGTTATTAAGCTGTCTGTTATTTTATTCAGTGGAGAATATTTCATGTATAAAAGTAAAGGAGAGTTAGTTATTAGTTTGATAGGTTAGAGATTTGTTGATTTATTCTGTTGATAGCCTGTGTTACCTCTTGTTCTGTTATTTATTTGTCTATTCTTTCATTCTCTCGCTTATAAAGAAAAGAAGTATTAGTAAATAGTTAATTATGGTATGAATTTGTCTGTCTGTGAACATTATTTATTTGTATGAGTGAAGTTTTAGTAAGAAGTTAATTATGGTATCAGTTTGTGTGTCTATTAATATTATTAGCCATGTTACCTATTCTTCTGCTATTAATTTGTCTTTTCTTTCATTCTCTCACTTATAAAGAAAAGAAGTATTAGTAAATAGTCAATTATGGTATGAATTTGTCTATGTACATTATTATCATTGTTACTTCTTGTTCTGTTGTTTATTTGTGTATTCTTTTATTGTAACACTAATGAAAACAATTGTAGGTGTGACCACGCGCTGATCCCTCATGGCCTGTCTGTGGTGATGACTGCTCCAGCTGTCTTCACCTTCACAGCTCCCTTCTGCCCCGAGAGACACCTGGAGGCCGCCGCACTGCTGGGACACGACACCACCAATGTTAGGAAGGAGGATGCTGGTTAGTGCTCCCCCAAAACACTTTTCCTACCTAAATCCTTTGAAAACCATGATACATTTCCATATTCATTCTCGTGACTATTTGGTGATTCTATACAGCTTCACAAACTTATATGGAGGACTAAAATAGTGAAGACTGTGGCCATTAATCTTCTGGTCTCCATACACACTTCCTAATGTCAATAAAATGGTCTAATCGTACACAGTTCTCAAGGTAAAAATGTGTCCCAGTGCTGAATGGGTTAAGTGTTCAATTCATTCTTTCATCCCC
Source organism: Portunus trituberculatus (assembly GCF_017591435.1). Classification (NCBI taxonomy): domain Eukaryota; kingdom Metazoa; phylum Arthropoda; class Malacostraca; order Decapoda; family Portunidae; genus Portunus; species Portunus trituberculatus. The sequence goes on from NC_059258.1 coordinate 4,727,411, forward strand.
TCCATTGTGTATGTTTCTTATCGACCAGTGTTAGGAAGGGGAATGCTGGCTAGTGCTCTCCCAAAACCTTTCCTACCTCAAGTCTTCAATTCATTCTTCCTTTCTCTCTGTTGTGTATGTTTCTCATCCTGCTGCCTTCCTGAACACTTCTACCTCCTCACACAGTTATATCTTCACATGCACCTCTTTTTTTTCCTTCTTCTTCTTCTTCTTCTTCTTCTTCTTCTTCTTCTTCTTCTTCCCAGGCATATAATTCTTGTTTTTCTTTCTCTGTGATGTCTCTGTTACCCTCCTGCCTTTTTAAACACTCAGTGACTGCCCAAACATTCTTCTACATTTCGAAGTGCTGTATATCTTTGCAAACATCCTTTTGTTTATTTATTTATTTATTTTGTTTTTTTACTTTTCTAAACATTCAGTTCAATTTTTCTTTCTATATTTTTTATCTTACCTTCCTGTCTTTCCAAACACTTCAGTAACTGCCCAAACACTCTTCTACACTTCCAAACATTTCTGTCTTCATAATCACTTTTTTTTTTCCTTCCCAAGCTTTTAATTGTTTTTTTCCTCTATATTGTCTTTTTTTTACCCTTCTCCCCTCCAGAAACACATCAATAACTGGTGAAATGCTTCTTCTTACCTTCCCAAGCATTTTATTGATGTTTCTCTTCCTCTATTTTGTCCCCTTTACCCTTCTGCCTTCCCAAACACCTCATCTGTCTTTCCATCTAACCTCATATCTCTCTCTCTCTCTCTCTCTCTCTCTCTCTCTCTCTCTCTCTCTCTCTCTCTCTCTCTCTCTCTCTCTCAATCTATTTATCTCCCTCTCTGTCAGGGTTGGTTTTGGCTGACGTGTTGCGCAAGTACATGTCGGATATGAAGATAGATGATGGGTTGGAGGCTCTTGGGTTCACTAAAGATGACATTCCTGCTCTGGTGAAGGGGACACTGCCACAGGTAAGGCCCCTTGAGAATTTGAGACCCTCAGTAGTAGTAGTAGTCGTAGTGGTAGTAGTAGTAGTAGTAGTAGTAGTAGTAGAGGTGGTGGGGGGGGATATTTTCATCTAATTAAATCTCTTCCTCTCCTCTCTCTCTATGTGTGTTTGTTTGTGTGTCTGAGTTTACTTCATCAGTTAGTGGGTTTTTATTCTAGGATAGTGACGTATTGTTTGTCTAAGCCACTAGTCTTGCTTCTTTCCACACTAAAACCCTATCTGTATGTGTGTGTGTGTGTGTGTTTATCAATTTATATTTTCATTCAAGGACAGCATGAAATAACCTTCCTTCTGCCAATAGCCCTAAGCCATCCCTAGCATTTCAAATCAGCTAATTTCATGAAGCAGTTTTGTCAGTAAGCAAATATTTCTTTTATAACTTCCCAATACAACTGTTACATGAGACTTTATGTAACTGTGACCTCTCGCCTGCACAGCATCGCGTGACAAAACTTGCACCGCGGGAACAGAGTGAGGAGGACTTGGCTGGCCTGTTTGAACACTCCATGAAGGTTTACTGAGGCGGAGAAGTGCTGAGATGAGAACAAGGTGTGCTGTGTTGTTGGGTGTAATCTGGCAGCTAACACACACTTAGATGGGATATATTTTTAGTGTATGGTAGTAGTATGTTAAAATTTGTAGAATTGTATCATATTTAAATCTTGTTTATTTTCTGGTGATATGTTACTCTTATCATTCCTTATTGCTTAGATTTATTTTACGAACTTTGGGTAAATTTATTTCAAGTGTATCCATTGTGTGACTGAAGTCTTCTAAAGCTTTCAGATTTGTGGCATTTTTGTATGATAAGGTTTGGTTTAGTTTACTGACAGGTTGTAGTTCCAGTAAATCTGTATATAACATATCCATTGTATTACTCAGGTCTTCCAAGATACAGTTTCAACCTTTATCATAGAGTTAGATCTTACTTCTCATTTCCCGTTGTTTGGTTTTGTTTGACAGATTCGCTTCAAGTGAATCTGTATGAAACATATCCATTGCATCACTTGTATCTTCCAAACTCCAACTTTTATCAGGTCAGTTTTTACTTATCATCGTCCATACACGCTAAGCCCATCCGTCTTATCAGTATAGATAAGCTCAGTGCCAAAGTGTCAGGTATACACAATAGCTGGAAGGCTCTCGTGATGTAAACAAAACCACAAATTGTACTGTTTTTTGGTCATGTATATAATTTTTACCATACACTTATTGTTTTTATTTCTTTGTTCCTGTCAGTTTTCCATTCTTGTGTGTGAAAAGTCTAGCAGATCTATGCTGTGTTGTGTGATAAAGAAAACTGCAACACAGCGAGGGGGAAGGTAGTATGACCAGGCACTATTGTCTATGAAATTGATAGTAACACAGTCATCTTATCTCCTCCTCCTCCTCCTCTTTACCCTCTCCAACTCTTATTCATCCTTTTCTCTCCTTTCATTGTCTTCTTATCCTGTCCTTCTCTTCATCTTCCTTTTTCATTTCTTCCTTCTCTTTCTCTTGTTTTCTTGTTTCACACTCTTATTTCTCCTCTCTTATCTTGCTTTTTCTCATCTATTTCAATAATTTTTCATTCTTTACTCTCCTTTCTATTTTTATTCTATTCTCTTCCTCATCTCCTTTATTTTCTCTTATCTTCAACATTTTCCTTTATTTTCTTCCCTTATTTTCTCATCCTGTCCTTCATTCATCTATCTATTTATTCATTTCATCTTATATCTCCTTCATTCATCTATCTATTTATTCATTTCATCTTATATCTACCCAATATTTGAGTGTAGTGATGACCAGCTGGCAGCAATGATGGTGAGAATGATGAGTTACACACACACACACACACACACTGATGTAATGATGATGCAACAACACAAACTAGATAAATGGAAGCCTCCTCTTGACTGCACATTTGCCAACTCATTATGATAGGTGGTGGTGGTGGTGGTGGTGGTTATCATGGGGATATATGTCCATAATGCCAGAGTTAGTAGTAAGTTTAAGAGGAGATGGTGGTTGTAGTACTTGTGAGGTTGTGGTGGTGGTGGTAGTGTCAATTCAGCACTATTTAACACCACATTGCATTAGTAGAAGGTTCCAATAGTATTTTCATGATTCATATCCTAATATCAGCTGTATTTATTTATTTTATTTTATTTTATTTATCTTAATGTAGTTTAGCTTATTGATCCATTTTTCTTTTCTGTCTTTATCTTTCTCTGATCTTTCAAGCTCAGGCAACTTTCTCTCCTCTCTAGATCATTAATTTTTACCATTTTCTGTTACATACACTCATTTATCCATTTTCTTTCTCCTAATCTCTATTTCTCCTTATCTGAACATTCATTACTTATACAATTCCTCCTTTATCTTGAATATCTCCTTTTTATAGATTCCTGGCCTTGTCCCATACTGTCCTTCCAAGTGGCCAACAAACTTACACACACACACACACACACACACAGGAGAGAGAGAAATATATAATGTCTATCAATTTTATTCATTTTCTACCAGTAACCAATAGCAGTGGTATCTGTATGACAATAGTTGATAGGTAACTGGTTTAATGTAGTAGTAGTAGTAGTTCCTGAGTTGTATTAGAACAGGTATTGACATATTTCAGGTCCAGGTATGAACTATTTCTTATATATCATCTCTGTATCACAGCATCTTTTCCCTATCAGTGCTTTTTGGGGATCCTATTTTGAAACGCTGGCTACACCTCTACTTTCAAAGGCCTTTAGTTGAAGCTACATAAGGGAAGTTTTGTGGTTCTGGTGATAGACAAGTTTTTTAGGGAAGTTTTGTGGTTCTGGGGTAGACGAGTTTTTAAAGGAATTGGTGGTTCTGGTGATAGAAGTGTTTTAAGGGAATTTTTGTGGCTCTGGTGATACATGAGTTTTTCAGGGAATTTTTGTGGTTCTGGTGATACATGAGTTTTTCAAGGAATTGGTGGTTCTGGTGATAGAAGTATGTTTTTAAGGGAATTTTCATGGTTCTGGTGATAGATTAATAAGATTGTCAAGTTAAGAGAGAGAGAGTTTAGAGAATGAGGGTAATCAACTTTGTGGCCTTTGAAAATAGTTGTGGTGAGAAAGCAGTTTCAGAGAGAGAGAGAGAGAGAGAGAGAGAGAGAGAGAGAGAGAGAGAGAGAGAGAGAGAGAGAGAGAGAGAGAGAATTTACACATCCATTTTTACGAAAAAGGTGTACAAAATTTTTTCTTATCTTTGTTTTAAACTCATTTCTTTACTCTGTGTATCTATAATCATACATTTATTAAGCAACTCCCCACAAAAAGAGAAAATAATATAAAACGTAAAATATAACTCGACTCCTTGACTGGCGATGATATTAGATATTTTTGGCAGTCACTTTCATTTTTTTGTAACCTTGAACTTGCAACAACACATACATGGACTTAAAACAATCAAAATACTTCTTTCTATTCTCTTGTCAGTCACGTCCTTTAGGAAATCATATATAAAATTCATCTCGGACAACATAACTCACTTTTCTATTGTCCACATTTGAATAACTCAACAATTTGTGTCACATTTCACTTCACTCTGAGACAAAAGAGAAGTGAATGAATAAAAGATCGGTCACTATATCAAGTCTTTCGATAATAGTAAAATAAAAACTGACAATTTGACTTTGAGAACCATTAAGCACACAAGACAAACCATCACTCAAAATTTCCAGCCATCAGTATTTATCAAAGCCAAATTTCACTTCTTACATGTTCACCCATCTGCCACAAAAATTAAGCTTACTGTGTTATGCAGGAGTCAAGGAGTTCAGCTTAAGCCAGCCAGCATTACTTCAATAGCCTTGTGTTGCATTGATAAAACAAAGAACTCAAATGTTACAGCTTCTAAAATAATAATAAATCAATTAAAAGATAAAAAAAAAAAAGATTATCAGTGTATCTTGTATCATTGAATTACTGAAAGAAATTGGTAAAAGTGAAAAAAACAATAAAAAATGGAATTACTCATCTTAATATATAATCTTAGTGTATGTGTGTATATATATTGATAGGGGTATATACTCTTGCTTAACTTGATACATGGAGATTATAGACTGCAAAATATATATTCCTTGGATAAATAGTTGTAATAGTAAGGCTGGGTAATAACAAGGGATCTTTACAGTAAATACAACATAGAAAGTAAACAATATATAAACTTTCATATACAAAAGTAAAGAAATCTTATGCACAACTGACTAGCATGCCTGTGCTTTATCCAGGCTTACTACTAATCCATCCATACCCTGACTGCCTCCCTCCCTGCCTAGCCAGAATCCACACCCTTTTGTTTGGCCAAGTCTTGCTACCCGATCCAGTCCTGATCCATGTTCCTTCCTCAATCTATACCTGCTTCTTCTATCCTTTCTCTAACTGACAATCTTGCTACCCTATCCAATCCTGACCCCACTGTGTTCCTTCCTTCATCTGTTCCTGCTTCTTCTATCCTTTCTCTAACTGACAATCTTGCTACCCTATCCAATCCTGACCCCACTGTGTTCCTTCCTTCATCTGTACCTGCTTCTTCTATCCTTTCTCATTAGTCTGACAGTCTTGCTACTTAATCCAATCTCTATCCTATTGTTTTCCTTCCTTATTCATGTATTCCAGGCTTTGTTCTACTCTATTCTGCTTCTATCTATATTCTAGTTAGCCTGACAGTCTTGCTATTCAATGTTTTGCTTTCTCTTGCTTATCCATATGCCCTTGTTACCCTGACAGTTTGCTACCCTGCCTTTACCCATGTCTGTCTAGATTTCCTGACCCATCCACACTCTAGAAAAGGACAGTACAAGCCTCCATACAAAGACAATACAGAAAACTTGCATTCACACCCTCTTCACGTCAACACTCTCACATACACCTTATCCTGCCTCTATCAAAGACCTCTACTCTGGCCAGCATGAAAGGAAGGGGCAGAGAGGGGCTTACAGACTCCACAAATAGAAACACACTTATTTTCCCAAACAAGGCAGAGAGAAGCCTAACAAATTCATGGTTATAGGAAGCAGCGTGATGGGGGAGCATAGAGGCGGCGATAAACTCTTCTCCGATGCCCTGGGTCCAATACCAGGGACAGCTCGGCCTCCAGGCTGGCCACGCGCTGTGCAAACCTGGCCCGGTCCCTCGCCTGCTGCTCCCATGGCCCCCTGCGCGCCTGGCGGTACGCATGGCCCCACACAACCATTGGGTGAACTGTCTCCTGCCAAACGTTACTCGCTGGTTTGTTTTCCCTTGCACGTCTTTCTGCACCTCCTCCTCCACTTTCTGTTGACCTCACATAATAAAGGGTCACTGCTGTGTTCCTCTACCTGTGTTTCCGGCACCTCCTGAGGCTTCTGGCACTGTACCTGGCTCCCCAACGGTGCCATGCGACACTCCACCACCACAAGTCCAAACCCAAATGTCTCCCAGGAGTCATCGAGAGTCGGCGCTGAGTCCACCTCACACTCATCCCAGTCTGAGTCCTCATCTGTTTCTGAATCTGACTCTCCTGAACCCAAAATGCACGCCAGGAAGCCATTGCGGCCGCCAGCACCCGGACTGCGCTTAGTGGGTGTGGCCCGGTCCGGCACAGCGCGGTCCACTTCATCTGTCTCCACAAATTCTATGTCCAGACTGGCCCCGCTGGATTCACTCGATGTTCTGGTGCGGCTGCTCGGACTACCGGTGGTGGACGCCGGAATGGGTATAGGTACTGCCAGGGGTGACGACATGGTAGGAGTGCATGGCAGGGGTGATGCAGACAGGACGTGGCTCTCTGGCTGGGGTGACAAGGCCAGGGGAGGCACACGACACAGGGGTGATGAGGCAAGGATCAGTGACTTCTCAGGTGACATGGGAGGAGTGGAGAGGTCATCTGAGGTCACAGAGATGTCGGAGACTGACGACGGTGACCCGCAGATGTCACGGTTTTGACCTAACTCCTTCAATTCCTGCAGGAACCTCCTCGACCGCTTCCTTTGGGATTTGCTGGGACGTTTGAAGAGTTCTGGGGTCCTCCTGTCGTTTGTCACCCTGGGAGCTTCACTCTGTCTGGTGGGAGAGCAATCACCCTGGAATATTTTTGGTATTGGCTGCTCAACTCCCTTGTACTTAAACTTTGTAGTGTCGACAGGTGGGGGAGGGGGAGGGGACACACGGCCAACCACCCCTGCATAACTGAGAGAGCTGCTGTCCTCTGTGGCTCTCCCCTGCAGCACCTCAGCACACACACTCCTCCCCACACTTGCACAGTCTTGGTTCTTGGCGGAACATGAGTCTTGTGAGGTAATACTTGCCTTGTTTGGCATTACAGGGACTTGGTTGGTGAGGTGTTCAGTGAGAGAGTCTGCCTGAGGTCTTCCTACACTCTCCTTAACAGTCTCTGGGCTGGGTAGACGCTGGGTCCTGCTGGTACTGCCATCCACACACACCAGCCCTGAACTTGTCTTTTCCTGCCCCACCGTTGAACACTCTGACTCGCTGCAGGAAGATACAGCAGGACTCTTCACCTCGCTTTCAAATATCACAGCTGGACTTGATCTTGGACTCATTTCCTCAGGCTGACTCAACACAGCAGCACTCTGACACTGCGGACTCCTGTCAACACCTTCCTTTTCACTGTTTCCTTTCTCTGCAGGCTCACCAGTCCATCTCTGTGTCACCTCAATTGGCGGGCACTGCGGCACTCGACCCTGGCACTGCTTGACTGTATGAGTGCTAGAGGGAGATGCGAGTGTCCGAATATCCTCCACCTCCTTCTCGGTAATCTCGCAAAAGCCCTGGTCTCTGCTGACAGGGGCTGGAATGGGGGTGTCCTTAACCTTGGCAGTGTCTTGACATGGTATCCTGTACTCCTTAGGCACCCACTCCTGTGCATTGGGGTTCAGGGAAGTCTTAGAGAACTGATAGGGTGGAGGACAGCTGGAAACAAACACTTGGGGCTGTTTCATTGGTGGAAAAACTTGTGGGTATGTCTGCAGCATCTCCTGTGGCTCCATCATTAACTGGTGCTGTGTGGTGCCCTGCGGTGCTGCGTGCCACAACCCACACCCAGAGTCCATCACAGCGCACGGCATGACTTGGTACGGTGGTGGCTGTGGTGGGTGGTGTGGGAGTGGTGGTGGCGGGTAGTCTTGCACCATGTGTTGGTTCACCCAGTACACCGGCGACCTGGAGGTGAACATGCTGGCCACGTGATTCCACATCTGACCTGTGGTGGTATGTCTTAGTAACAGCTCAGTTCAGGTCACAGATTATTTACATGGATGAGGTGAGGTGAGGTGGGGTTAGGTTAGGTAGGGTTGGGTTGGGTTGGATATTCATAGCATTGATTAGATTAGGTTAGGTTTCAGTAGCAAGTAAGTAAACATATTATAGTGTTTTGCATGAAAATGACCAAATGTTAGACCAAATTTGTTTATATAAGCTCTTAAGCTGTTCTCTCTCTCTTTCCCTCAATCTTTCTGTCACTTAGTCTTTACTTCATCAATCATTCTCTCTCTCTCACACACACACACACACACACACACACACACAAACACACACACACACCTGGCCAAGAGCTGCCTCTACTCTGGGGTTTGTCCTGAGGCGGGACTGGTGGTGGGGCAGGGCAGGGGTCCAAAACGGGGGGCCGCCCTGGGAGGAAGGATAGAGTGGCCTGGGGTGTGACCTTGACTCCGCGACCCATCCTGGCGCGACCTTCCATACTGGGTTGTGACCTTTGCTTGCAGAATAAGGTCGTCATTTTCTAGACTTTCACAAACAACTTTTCTTCAGCAGTTAGTGAAAAAAGCGCTAAATGGCCTGGAATGATCACACTTAATGTCTTGCCAAGGTGAAATGTTGATAAGTGGGTGGTGGTGTGTGTCTGTGGCAACGTTCATATCCATTCCCACGTTTTGCAGGCGAGAACTCAACACACCGTCCATTATTCTCTCTATCTCTGACACGGACACGGCTAATCTTTCCATGTTGCTCCTCATGTAACTCAATTCCTCACTGCTCTTCACTCGCACGGCCTCGCTGGAGCTTTCTATCACTGCACATACATGTCTGCTTTATGGTAAACTTGCGTAGGACTCGTGTGTAATGCGTGTGACGAAATATGAAGCGATGAACTGTAGGACGTGATGTGCTTGTCGTTCCGTATCTAGCCATGATGTAAACAACCGCAGCGCGTTACAAACTAGTTCCATCCGCCCATACTTTTTTTTTTTTTTTTTTTCTTAATTATATTTTTCCTGTTTTGCATCTAATGTGTATCTTTATTTCAGGCTTTTTTATTATTTTCGACTTTTTTCTTTAGGAGTTTTAGTTTTATTTGACGTAAGAATGCGTATTTTAGGTCATTTGCGTAAAATGTTGACATTCTTATTAAAACCCAAGAAGTATACAGTTTAAAGTTTTATTTGTACACTTTTATTTCATTTGAAACTAAAACTATCATTCATTTGTATAGAAAAACTCAAAACTTTAAACAAGTCAACAAAATCAGTGCAAAAAAAAAAATCTATACTAACATTTCAGCGCCAGCAAAACATGCCATTCACTAATTGAAAACAAACTTGATTAATTATCAGCACAAAATTAGTCTAAAGGAAGTTTCAAGAATGAAGGAAAGGCTGACTAAGTAAGGATGAGCGCGGAGGAATACATCATTGCATCAGCCCATTGTAGCCAAGTGACGTGACTCAGAAATCCCATGAAATTGGCGCGCACTTCCTAACATGACTTACATCCTCTAGTGAGTCTAGTTTATTCTGGGGACTCACTCGGTATTCCTTTTTCCTATCTGCTGATGGAAATAAGGCAAACTAATTATATTAAAGTTGTATATTAGGAGAAAATAATATCCTTAGGGTCAGATTTATTAGGGAAAACATGGAAACAGTTTAATATCTCACTATGGTTTTTCCTTATTTCGATTCCTTCATCCTTCATGGCGATAGCAATAAGGTAAAGCGATTGTAATAAAGTTATATATTGAAACAAAAAATGTTTTGTGGGTTTTAATCTGAAGAAAACAGGAAAAGCTAGGGTTATGTACTTTTCATATTTTTCACAGCTATAAGAGACGAGACGAAAATAAAAAACGTTCAATGTATTAAGGAAAATGTTCTTGAGTTATCATTCGTTAAAGAAAACACGAAAACACGTGTTTTGTGAAGTAACACGTATTTAACATCCTCTTAATTAATCTTCCCTTACCCTATAAAAAAAAAAAAAAGACTTGTATGTGTTATCTATCACAGTATTATGCGAAAGCATTAATAAACATGAATAAAAGCTTTCATTAATTAGACATACATGTAAAAATGGTCTTTCAAGTTTGTAAAAGCTAGGATATTTGCGCGCTACGTATATATCTTCTCCCGGCCTTCATTCGTTCTGAACTATAAACAAAGGGAGTAAAACAAAGATTAAAACACATTTTCAAAAGCCATAAGAATGACAAATCGAGTTTTTAAGCTTGTTTTACTTCATTTATGAGGTTAAATTCTTCTTGAACTATCATTAGGTTCATGAAAGTACTGGAAACTCTCGTAACTTCTGCGTAGTTCTGTTGCGATCGAGACTGCGTGCAACGCGCCGTGTTATAAAAATGTCAAGACGTATTCTCATACCTGCTTTCTTTAATGTATGATGCAGAATTCTTAATTGTTTGACTATCACTTGAAAACTCTCATAATTTCTGCTTATAGATATATTAATTGTGTGTCTCAAGCGTTTTTCTTTAATTTATAGTGCAGAATTCTTGTTAACATAATTGAAAACTCAGATAATCAATGACTTTTTCCTCCTGTCGCTTTTGATAAGATAGAATACATTAATCAAATCATGCAATATCTCTCTCTCTCTCTCTCTCTCTCTCTCTCTCTCTCTCTCTCTCTCTCTCTCTCTCTCTCTAACATGCAGGAAAAGAAGTCTGCACGTTGGCTTGAATTATTCATGCTGGGTGGACGTAAACGTTTGTTCTGTCATGTCGCAATAGTGAGACAGACAGACAGAGAACAAAGTAATTGGGGTGGTACGTACGTAGAAGGGTTTATGGGTATTTATATTTTGAGCTTATAATAAATAAATTAATAAATGAATAAGCTAGAAATATACAACAACGGGGAAAAAACCATATATTATTTGAACACACAATAAATAAATAAGTCAATAAATAGATGAATAGATAAAAGAAAGAGATGATGAAAAGGGAAATGATGTATATAGGAAGAAACGTACGCAAGAAAACAGAAAAAGAGATAATTTGAGACATTAGAAAAAGAAAAGTAAAAAGTAAAATACACCTCCCCTCTTCCGCCCTAAATATTGACCTTCCAATATATGAACGCTAAATCCCATACATATAAGACCAGGGATTATAGCAGAAAACATCGTACGACACTTTGGGCATTACTGGATCAATACACGGTCCCCGCTTGCTGCCAGACGTACAAACACCAATACAAACACATTTACACCATCTTTTCTCTACCAAAACCTGTCTAAACCATAATTCATTCAAGACCTCAGACGCTTTGTGGTAAAATAAACGTGATTTTTTGTCGTTTTAACCCAATTTCGGCACAGAATGAAGAAGATGGATGCAGTTTCCAGGAAGTCTCGTACGGTTTTCCAGCTTTCCAGATTTTGAGGGGCAGTGCTTTTGTCCAGCCAGGTCGAGCCGGGTTATTCCAGGCTTTCTTCACCTTCCCTCATACCGGCCTGGCTTTCCCGTGACCTCTAAGCCAGCTGGAAAGAGGAACAAGAGACTGGGTTGGTGAGGAGACGGGTTGGTAATATTGTGACTGTCTGCCGTGATATCCTGGAAAATTCTTGGATATTGGCTGTGTTTGGGGAATATTTGTCAGTTTTTGAGGGTAAGAGGATCTAATACGTAAAGAGAAGTGCTTTGTATGCTGGAAACAGGATCGAGATTGAGAATTTTCTGTGTATGTTCTTCGTGAAGTGGTGAAAATTCTTGGATATTGGTGAAGTTTTCGTTTTCTTTGAAGTATTTTCCTCGGTGAAGTATTAATAGACGTCGTTTGATTTGAGAAAGATACTCGTGGTGGAATATATATTTTTTCTCTCTCGGTGAAAAGTTGGAAAATATTTTGGATATTGGCTATCCTGAGAATATCCGTGGCTTATTTTGACAAGAATATTGACAGAAGTGTTGTTTGACTGAAAAGACTAAGAGAAAATTGCAACCATTCTCGATTTGTATATCTTAATTGTAGGAAAAAAAATAAGCGGAAAATTTCTGGATATTGTGTCAGTTTTGTGAACGAATGATCGAGGCTTTTCTTGGCTGGAATATTATCTTGTTTGACTTGAAAAATACTCGTGATTGAATATTCTCTTATTTCCTCATAAAACCTTGAAAATTCTTGGATATTGGTTCAGTTACGGGAAATGTTCGAGACTTTTGAATGAGACTGGCAGAAGACTCGTGACAGAAATTTCTCAGCATATTTTCCTTCCCCCAAAAAAAAAAAGAAAACGTGTACAGTACATTTCGAATTACTAAATAAAAAGGAGGAAGATTAAAAAAAAAACACTGTATTGATGACATGAAAGAACAAAAGAGAGGAAATAAGAGAGAAGAAAAGCAAAAGAATAAATGAATAAATAAATAAACAAATAAATAGATAAATAGATAGATAAATGTGCGTGTATTTCAATTGATAAACGAGATAAAACGAGAAAGAGAGAGAGAGAGAGAGAGAGAGAGAGAGAGAGAGAGAGAGAGAGAGAGAGAGAGAGAATTAAAGAACACTATATTTCAGGTTTCATCGCAGCAGAACAGCATAGCAAATCAAATCAAGATGGGTGACAACTTTGGCTACACGTACAGAACACCTCGGGCCAGCTTCGTGTTCAAGATGAGACAAATATTCTCCCACGTGACAGATGTTTTTAGTGAGTTTAGCAAGTTTATCGCCCCTGCTTACCATCATGACAGGTGTGAGAGGTGAGTCATTCATTAGTGTGTGTGTGTGTGTGTGTGTGTGTGTGTGTGTGTGTGTGTGTGTGTGTGTGTCGCTCTGTCCTTTATTCTACACCAAATTGTGAAAAAGAAGGAAAAGAGAAAGAAAAACCTATAAAACAGTACTTTTCGTGGTGTTGGGATGGCCTTTTGAAATCGTGTTCTGTTTTTTACACTTTCAATAAACATTCCGGCATTGCATAAACTATACTGCAAGATGTTCACAAGTTTCCGTATAATTCTGAAGACAAACACCAATTTTTCACCCGAATAAGCAGAAAACAGCCATATAGACACTAGTCACATTTTTGGACCTTTGAAAATACTGAACCTTGTAATAAAACATACCGGGGCCACATTAATACATTCTAAAGGCTGTATTGCGGTATATTCACGTGTATAAGGCTCTTTATAGAACTTTGCAGACAATTTACCATATATTTTACACTGGGTAAGGCAAAACAGACACACAAACACGACTAATCATGTTTGGTGAGTTTTGAATCGTGAACACCTGCGGTTTGTTTTGATTCCAACAGCTGAGCGGGGCGGGACGGGACGCGGCCACTCACTCTCTCAGATAAATGATAAATACGTGGAAAATACTGCATGGAAAAGGGGAAACAAGGACAAGGGAGGAAGATAAGGACGTGTAGAATATTTGAAGTGATTAAAAGTGAAGGGAGAATAAGAGAAGGAGGAGGAGAAGAGTAAATAGCTGACGTTTGGAGTAAATGCCGACACACAGTTAATAAATGATAAATACGTGGAAAATACTGCATGGAAAAGGGGAAACAAGGACAAGGGAGGAAGATAAAGACGTGTAGAATATCTGAAGTGATTAAGAGTGAGAGGAGGAGGAGAGAGAGAGAGCAGATTAAATCATTGATGTTTGGAGTAAAGACGGACACAGAGGAGTAAATAAATGAGATATACTTGGGAAATATAAATGAAAACTGGGTAATGAAGAGTTGAAAGGAAAGATAAAGAATTGTAGAATATTTGCTGTAGAGATAGTGAAGGAGAGGATAGGAATACCATTGAGAAATACGGTAAAATAAGAAAGGGAAGTGTAGAAATATGCAATGAAAATATAGTGAAAGAGGAAGAACTAATAGGACAAGAAGATAAGAAGGAAGAGAGAAAGGAACTGATAATTCAGACATAGAAAAAAAAAAGGTTAGAAAACGTGGAGAAAATAGAAAAAAATAAAGGGAAGACAAAAATCATAAAAGAAATCTGAAAAAAACTCATTCAAATTTTAAATGAATAAACAAGAAAATGAAATATTAATGTTGTGAAATAAGGAAAAGGTGGAGAGGAAAAAATTGTTGGTGTTTGAAATAAGTGTTTTGAAATCAAGATGAGACCAAGAGTTTGTCGGAAGGAAGATAGAAGTTACATCAATGGATTCCTGCGAGAGTTTGGCCTGTATGTGTGTGTGTGTGTGTGTATGTGTGTATGTATGTAGTAGTAGTAGTAGTAGTAGTAGTAGTAGTTAGGTTTGGTTAGCATGTAATATTAAAAATAAAAAAAAAATTGAAGAGTGTGTGTGGTAGTAGTAGTAGTAGTAGTAGTTAGGTTAGCTTGTAATATTAAAGAAAAATAATTGAATGGAATATGTGTGTGTGTATTTCACTTCGGTTGCCTGATGGTCACCCAGCCAGTCTTCCCCATTACAGAGCGAGCTCAGAGCTCATAGACTGATCTTCGGGTAGGACTGAGACCACAACACACTCCACACACCAGGAAAGCGAGGCCACAACCCCTCCAGTTACATCCCTACCTATTTACTGCAAGATGAACACACCCCACACATTAAGAGCCGCGCCCATTTGCCTCGCCGCTTACCGGGACTCGAACCCGCCCTCTCGACAGAGTCGAGCGTGCTAACCACTACACTACGCGGTGTGTGTGTGTGTGTGTGTGTGTGCGTACCTATGTCAAAACTCATAAAAACTCAAACATATCAACGTATCACTACCTAAAAAATAAATAGATAAATAAATAAATACACAAAAAATAACAACAAAATGAGTAAAAAAAAAAATAAATAAAAAAAAAAAAAACCCACCAGTTTTCTGTTCATCTCACTTCATCATCAACAACAAAAACAACAAGCACCACCACCACCACCACCACCACCACCACCACCACAACTAACTGTTCTGCCGTTCTGTGTTCTCCGCAGGTCGGTTCAGATGCGACTCTACACGATGCACAAGAGGGAGTTTGTCATGGTGTTCATCGTGTTCTTCGTGACGCTGGGCCTGGCTCTCTTCATCGGTCTGGCTGGTCAGTTATGCCCCTTGTTATCTTTCTACTTTTTTTATTTTTGTCTGTTTTCTTTTTTCTTTCCTTCTTTGTTTTCTAATTTTGTTTTCTTTATGTTCTATTTTCTTTTTCTTTCTTTTTTATCATGCATTGTCTTATAATTTCTTTTTTTCCATTTTCTTTTTTCTTTCCTTGTTTTTTTTTATGTATTGTCTTCAAATTTTCTTTTTCTTTTTTCTATTTCCTACTTTCTTTTCTTTGTTTTTCATGTTTTATCTTCTAATTATCTCTTTCATTATTTTCTTTTCTGTTTCCTTTTCCTTCTTTTTTTCATGCATTGTCTTCTAATTTTCTCCTTTTTCCCAGTTTTATATTCTTCTATCCTTTGTTTTTCCATGCATTGTCTTCTAAGTTACTTGATTGTTAGGTTGTCTGCTAATTTCTCTCATTTTCTTATTTTTTCCTATTTCCTTTTTCTTCCTTTCTTTCCACCTCATGTATTGTTTTATAATTACTTTTTTTATATTTCTTTTTCCTTTCTTCTTCAAAACTTTTCTTTTTTCTTTTTTTGTCTCCATTTTCTTCCTCCTTTCTTTCTTTCTTCTCACAAACACATCTTTTTTGTCCTCGTTACTTTTAGCTTTGCCATTTTTGCCTTCTTTCTTTATTTCATCTGTTTGTATCCTGTTGTCATGCTAAATTTGTCTTTATTCTGTGTTTGCCGAGATATTTCAGCAACACTGACCTAATTTAAACCAACTATTACTACTACAGGTAAAGATTCCACTCCTATATCTTTTCACTAATTTTCTATCACATTACTTTGAATTCACTTACTATTAATACACTACCACCACCACCACCATCACAACCATCACCACCACCACCACCACCACTTAGATTTGTTTGATTTCCATTTGCTAAGACATTTCAGGAACATTAATCTAATTTAACTTAATAACTGCTAGTACTAGTAAGAAAATTAACTTCTATATCCCTTCATTCCTTTTCTACATCAAATTAACCCATTACTACTACTACTACTACTACTACTACTACTCTTCCTCCTCCTCCTCCAAACTACTACCACCACCACCACCACTGTATTCTTCACCAACTGACTCCTACTGACCCACAATTCCCAAACCCACAGGGCCTCCAATTACAGTAACAGAGCAGCAGTCAGCGTCACAGCTCAGCCGACCCCTCAACCAGTCCCAGCTTCTCACAGGACCCTTTCAAATGAAGTGCCCTCCTCTGTCCACCTACGCCCAGCAGCTGTGGCTCATTGCGAGGGTACTGGTGGATATCAAGGAAGGTAAGGAGGGAGAGAGAGAGAGAGAGAGAGAGAGAGAGAGAGAGAGAGAGAGAGAGAGAGAGAGAGAGAGAGAGAGAGAGAGATGTAGGAAGAAAAGGAAGGGGTATGAAGGGGAGAGGAAAACAGGAGAGGGTGGAAGGTAAAGACAGAAAGTTGAAAGAGAGTTTGAGAAAGGGTGAAGGATAGACTGATGAGAGAGAGAGAGAGAGAGAGAGAGAGAGAGAGAGAGAGAGAGAGAGAGAGAGAGAGAGAGAGGAGGACAAATAGTGGAGAAGTGTAGAGAGTGAGAGAAGAAAAAAGGAAAACAAAGAGAGAGAGAGAGAGAGAGCGAGAGAATCATTGCATTACCTAACCTAACTTAAATTATAGAAGAACACCAAATTTTTTCCCTCACTAGATAAGTAGATAAATAAATGCTATATGATAGAAACAAGCAACAAAACTATTAACAGAACCACATTATTTCTCCCTCACTAAATAAAAAAGCAAGTAAAGAATAGAAACACCCTAATCTAATTTTGCTTAACCCCTTCAGTACTTGGACACATTTTTACGTTAAGTTTTGTGTACTATTAGATCATTTTATTGACATTAGGAAGGGTCTGTGGAGGTCAGAAGATTAGTGGCCACAGTCTTCACTATTCTAATCAGTAATGGGGCACATTTTTACCTTGAGATTTGTGTACCATTAGACCATTTTATTGACATTAGGAAAGGTCTATGGAGGTAAGAAAATTAAAGGCCACAGTCTTCACTATTCTAATCCCCACATAAGTTTCTGAAGCTGTATGAAATCACCAAATAGTAAGCAGAATGAATATAGAAATGCGTCATGGTACTGAAAAGATTAATCTAACTTAACCTTACCTTACCTTACCTTACCTAACCTAAGCTAACCAAACACTGCCCAACATTTCAGAGCAGTCGTTTAGCAAGGAGTTCCACCTGAGTGTGTCTGTGGAGGGCCTGACCAGGAACAGAGAGCAAGAGTCACTTCTACACGCTGACCAGCCACACAACAAGTAAGTCTCATCACAGTGTTTTCCTTCATACATTCTAAACATTCAAATATTTACAGTCCTGAAATGGTTTGATTTTCATTTTATTATTATTTTTTTTTTGGTGTGTGTGTGTGTTTTATTTTGTTTGTTTATTTATGTTTATTTATTTATTCAGTGTTTTCCTTTCCACATACAAACACTGAAATATTTAGGGTCCTGAAATGAAGGTTAGATTATTTTTTATTTTTTTATTTTTTTGTGTGTGTTTTATTTTGGTTATTTATTTATATATACTCCTCTAATAAAACATGCCGATATTTCCACCTGTCATTCCTGTCTAACTTTTAATCCCTTCAGTACTGGGACACATTTTTACCTTGAGATTTGTTTATGATTAGACCATTTTATTGACATTAGGAAGGGTCTATGGAGGTCAGAAGATTAATGGCCACAGTTTTCACTATTCTGATCTCCAAATAAGTTTCTAAAGCTGTATAGAATCACCAGTTAGTAAGCAGAATGAATATGGAAATGCATCCTGGTACTCAAGGGGTTAAAATCACCTGTTGATATCTCACCATCATTCTTAACTTGTCACCATCATTGCCTTTTAAACCTTGTTAATACTCTCTCTCTCTCTCTCTCTCTCTCTCTCTCTCTCTCTCTCTCTCTCTCTCTCTCTCTCTCTCTCTCTCTCTCTCTCTCTCTACTCTTCTCTCTCTCTCTCTCTCCCCTCTCTAGGAGCCGGAAGTTGGAGTGTGACCAGAGAGGGTGTGGTGAGGTGACAGTGATGCATCTCAGTTCTTCGCTACACTCCCATTATCCTTGAATTTCTATGGTCTCTCTCTCTCTCTCTCTCTCTGTAGGAGCCGGAAGTTGGAGTGTGACCAGAGAGGGTGTGGTGAGGTGACAGTGATGCATCTCAGTTACCTTCGCTACACTCACTACATTATCACTGTGAATTTCTATGGTCTGGCCGAGATACAACAGTGGTGCGCCGTCAGGGATGTTGTGTTCTATGTAAGTGTTGTGGATTTATTGGTGTTGTGTGTGTACCATGAACGCCCTTTCCTAAAACCAAATTGACACTCACAAAGTATGTCATTTTTCTCCAAGAAGTCTGTCCATCTAGTCTTCACCACCCTCTCACACATCTTAGCTACCACACTTGTAAGTGACACTGGTCTATAGTTCAATGGGTCTCTCTTGTTACCTGATTTATAGATTGGGACAATGTTAGCTCTTTTCCAGTCTTGGGGCACTACACCTTCCCTTAATGAGGCATCAATTACTTCACAAACTTTTTCTGCCAATTGCTCCCTGCATTCTCTTAAAATCCATCCTGATACCCCATCAGGTCCCACAGCTTTTCTCACTTCTAAACTCCCCATCATGTTCTTGATCTCCTCCACAGTTACTTGAAACTCCTTCATAATCCCTTTCTGTTCCATTACCAGTGGTTTGTCAAAAGCAGTCTCCTTTGTGAATACCTTCCGAAAGCATCCATTCATAGCCTCTGCCATTTCCTGGGATCTTCACTGTATACTCCATTTACTTCTAAACTTTCAATACTTTCTCTATTTTTGATGTTGTTGTTCACATGTCTGTAAAAAGCCTTGGTTGGTCTTTACATTTATCAATTATATCCTTTTCTTGTTTCTTTCTTTCTTCTCTTCTAATCAACACATATTCATTTCTTGCTCTTTTGTAACTTTCCCACTGCTTAATCCGTCTTTTCCTTCTCCACCTCTTCCATGCATCCTCTTTTCTTGTTCTAGCCTTTTCACATCTATCGTTAAACCAGTCCTGCTTTCCAACTTCTCTATGTTGTCTTATTGGTACAAATTTTTCTCACCTTCTTTGTATATTTTTATAAATTCCTTCCACTTTTCATTTGCTCCTTAGCACTCTTGAATTTCATCCAATTTGTCTCTTGAAAGAATTTCTTTAGGTTTCCAAAATCTGTCTTGGCATAATTCCATCTTCCCACTTTATATTCTTCATTTCTTCTAGATTTCTCTTCGTCTATCACCTTGAACTCCAAAACTGCATGATCACTCTTTGCTAAAGGGCACTCCACCCTCATCTCCTCAATGACCATTGGCTCTGTACTAAAGACCAAGTCCAGTCTTGACGATGCTCCCTCTCCTCCAAACCTAGTATCTTCTTTGACCCACTGAGTTAACACATTTTCCATTGCCAGTGTCAATAGTGTATTTCCCCATGTTGTCTCTGATCCTTCCATTGACCAGTCCTCCCAACACACCTCTTTACAATTAAAATCTCCCATCATTATAGTTCGTTCACAGCCACCCAACATTTCTTCCAGACATGTTCCTGTATCACTTATCATTTCTTCATATTCCTGTACTGACCATGCATTTGTCTTAGGTGGTACGTACACCACTATGTAGTGCCTCTTTTTCCTTCATTAGTTTCTGCTCTGATCTTTAGCACTTCTGCCTTTCCCATACCTTTTTCACTTGATCCACCTTTATATCTTTTTAACCAGCAACATCACTCCTCCTCCCATCTTACCTACTCTATTTCTTTTCCTATGTGTGTTTAGTGTGTGTGTGTGTGTGTGTTTTGTGTATGTTTTGCATGTTAGAAAAGATGTTATTAAAGGTTGTGTTGGAAATGTCTGGTTATCTTGGTGTGTTCCGTGTAAGTGTTGTGGTGTAACTTGATTTGTGTTCTGTGTGTGTGTGTGTGTGTGTGTGTGTGTGTTTTCTTGTCAGTTTGCTAGAAAGAACATGAAGTAAGACAAGGGTAAATTAAAGCATACTTGTTTATCTCCTAACACACACACACACATACACACACACACACGTGGTTACAGTACATGATGTGTATAACTTTAAGGAAAAATTGGATAAGTGGGGACAGGGAGACAGGACACAATGAGCCCCACTCAAACACTGTACAATACAACTAGGTAAATACAACTAGGTAAATACACACACACACACACACACACATTATTCACACTTTTAGCAATGATAATAATCTATCCATCTTGCTATCAATCTATCTCTCTATCCATCTATCAATTTATCTATCTATCTATCTATCTATCGCTCTCTCTCTTCACCATACCTACAATTCCACACAAGGCATCTCAGACAAGCCACCAATCCACTCTGCTACACCACAGCAAGCCACACACACCCACGGCATTGCCTCTTTTTTTTTTTTTTTTTTTTTTTACACCATATGGGCTTTTCACGGGAATTTCTGGGCTAAAGGGGATACTTTTTGTGGTACCTCCTATCTCAAAGCCCACCCGCTAGGAAACCATTGACCGAAGTGAGGAAGCCCAACCTACACTCAGACCGTGGACAGGATTCGAACCCGTGAGCTTGGAGACCCCTCGGACCCCAAAGCACGCATGGTTCCACTGTACCATGGCGGCCCTTTCACTAACATATTCTGAAACTGCTCTATTTTGTGGGGTGAAGCATCTTGAAGCTAGAGAAGAGGGAATACAGAAGCAGGCAGGGAGTGTGAGAGTTTTCTAATGGTAGTGTATTAATGACGTGTTTTCTCTTTGCAGTTTAAGACGTACAATCCAAACTTCACTAAACTAGAGATCTGGTTGAGGTTTATCTTCCTCCTCCTTGCCTTCATTGTGGCTGTAAGTATGTGTGTGTGTTCTGGTCCCATTGTTCTTACCGTACCATTGAAACTGCCTCATTATTCTTAGTGTACCATTCAGACTGCCTCATTATTCTTACCGTACCATTCATACTGCCTTAAACCTTGCTATTCTTTCAGTGCTAGTTAAGTATCATAAAGAAACAGCTACCCTTTTAAATTAAGTAGTATATTAGTATTTCCTTAAGTATTGTCTTGTTTCCACTCAAAGAACCACAAATGCACACTTCACCATTCAAACTGCCTTAAACCTTGCTATTCTTTCATTGCTAGTTAAGTATCATAAACAAACAGTTACTCATCATTTTAAGTACATGAGCCTTTCCTTAAGTATTGGCTTGTTTCCACTCAAAGAACCATAGACACACACTTCACCATTCACACTAGCTATATATTCTTGTCTTTCAGTCTAAGTATTGTAAACAAACAGCTACCCTTTCAAATTAAGTACATTAGCCTTTCCTAAGTGTTGGCTTGTTCCCACTCAAATCACCATAGACACACACTTCACCATTCAAACTAGCTATATATTCTTGTCTTTCAGTCTAAGTATTGTAAACAAACAACTATCCATTCATATTAAGTACATTAGCCTTTCAAGTGCTTTCTTGTTCTCACTCAACCACAAACACACACTTCACCATTCAGACTGCCTTAAACTGTGACATTTTTTCAGTGCCAGTTAAGTATCTTACACAAACAACTACCCTTTCATTTTAAGTACATCAACATTTACTTCAATTTTACCTTGTTCCCACTCAAAGAACCACAAACACACTTCACCCTACCAGCTAACTATGTCCTTGTGTTTCAGTGCTGGCTTGCTCACAGTCTAAGGAAGTATGCGCTGTATGACTGGTCCATTGAGCAGAAGTGGATGTCTATACTGCTGCCTCTCCTGCTGCTCTACAATGGTAACTAACTATGCACTGGGCTCTCTTAAGTAAGACAGCTGACTATTTTTTTGTTACGGGGGAAATCTGGCTAAGGGCAACAGAAAGTGTTAATAAAAAGGTCCACTTAGTTGGTAGACCCCTTGCAGGTTAAGAGAGTTAGCCAAAATAAAGGGATAAATGTCTTGAAACCTCCCTCTTCAGTGAGTTCAGGTCATAGACAAGTGGAAATACAGAAGCAGGCAGGGAGTTCCAGAGTGTGCCAGAGAAATGGATGAATGATTGAGATTTCTGGTTAACTCTTGTGGTGATACTGTGCAACTAGAATATCCTATGTAATGTTTGAGATTTAATTAACTCTCCACAAACATTTTCTTTAGTATTGGTTGAATGGTTAAGGTTACAGTTTCATTTGTTTCACTTATTTGTATTAATATTTAATGTTTTTTATTTATTTGTTTTCTTTCTTTCTTTCTTTCTTTTTTTTTTTAAGCTTCAGTACTCAATGAATTAATCTGTTTACATGAATCACTTAGTCAGCTTCATACCTCTCTATACCTAAGGAAGCCACACAACTCCTGTCTTGAGCTGCACACTAAACACACCAACCAATATACAAGTGGTTTCTTCAGTGCAACCTTCATCATCCCTTGCATTTAATGACTGACTGACTGACCAGCACCCGTAGACTCCCTGGCCTGCTATGGAGACAGAAGTGGTGGTGTATTGATGGTAGAGACAGGGGAGGAGAAATGCTGAATAAATAAATGTTTGGTGTGTTTCAGGAAGGAAAAATTAAGGATAGGAGAAGAGAAGAATGAATTTATTACTTAGCTGGCTGTAATAGAAAGAATAGAACAGTGCTAGAAGAGAAGCTACATATATTACTTAAATGGTGTAGTAAAGAGGATAGAATAGTATTAAGGGACAAGAAAGAAGGATTTGTTACTTAACTGGTGTAAGAGAAAGGATAGAATTAGTGTTAAGAGAAGGTGGACATATTACTTAACTGGCTGTAATAAAAAAAACAATAGTATAACAAGACAAAGGTAGAGATATTATTTAAATGGTGTAGTAGAAAGGATTGAAAAGTGTTATGGTAAGAGAAGGGTAGAAATATTACTTAACTGGCTGTAATAGAAAGGGTAGAATAGTGTTAGAAGAAAACGATGGTTATTTTACTTAACCCTTTCAGTACCAGGATGCATTTTTACCTTGAGTTTTGAGTACTGTTGACCCTCGCTAACTTGGATTAATAGGGGAAAGGTTGGTCCGAGAGACACGAATGTCCAACTTATACGAATCTCCCCTCCCCCCACCAAAAAGAAAGAAAGAAAGAAAAAAAAAAGACAGGTTAACTCAAACTTTACGGGGCACTGCAAGATTTCTTTTGTGATTATTGTCTTTCCGAAATCTTCACTTCCAAAATTACCAGATGGTGTAGTTTATTTTTTGATAATTAAATACCTGAAGAGGATAATTCCCTTACACAAACAACACATCAATTATTTCCTTCAGTCACAACCTACACTAATTTCTTCCTTATTTTCCAGACCCTGTGTTTCCAATGACTTTTTGGTGGAGTCGTGGATCCCAGCACTGGTCGACACAGTATTCCAGGCAACCTTTCTGTGTTCTTTGCTGTTATTCTGGCTGTGTATTTACCATGGGCTGAGGCAGGTGAGTCTGGTAGTGATAGTAGTAGTAATATAGTCTGTGTACTCTAAAGTGGCTAGGTTCAAAATATACTGTAGCTTAGAGATGATGTTGAGTTAATATGAATAATACTTGTCTTCTGTCGATCAGTATACTTACCATGAGGAAACAATAACAAAGGAAGCAACGAGCACTATCTTTAATTCCAAACGTTTCAACATCTACTTACCTCATCTTCAGTGGTATGAAATAAAAATATAAGACGTATATAAGTTTGAAAGCACAAAGATAAAAAAAGTAAATAAATGAAAAAAATAAAACCAAGATTGAAAATAAAGGACAGTTTACGGTTTTCCTCATGATCTGACAACCACACATTCCTCTCGGACTCCATTCAGACCGGGACCCAAGAGCCACTTTAGAGTAGACAGATTATATTAGTAGTAGAAGAAGAAGAAAAGGTTAAGAAGTGTCCTGAGAAATATAACAAGGATATGACAAGATTTTCTGGGTAAAGCAATTAGGAGTGGTTTTGATGGAGTGAATCATGCTTCCTCACTCTTAAACCTTCACACTCACTCTCATTCTCTCACTATTTGTCACTTTCAAACTTTCACAATATCCTCTCTCCCTCACTCTTCCTCACTCTCAAATCTTCACACTACCCTCACTCTCACTCCCTCACTCTCAAACCTTCATACTACTTTCACTCTCATTCCCTCACTATCTGTCATGCTCAGATCACACAACCTTCACTGTCACTCTCTCACTCTCCCTCTCACACCTTCACACTACTGCCACACTCTCATTACCTCACTCTCTGTCACCCTCAAATCTTCACCGACAGAATGAACGCAGCTTCTCGGCCTTCTACCTCCCCAAGCTGGCCATTGTGGGGCTGCTGTGGGTGTCAGTGGTGGTGACGGCTGCGATACAGAAGTGCAATGAGATTCACGATCCTCTGTACTCTGCCACTCTGGAGACTAACCACTTCCAGGTACAGGAGAGGGGGAGGGTTGTGTGTCCTTGTGTGTGTGTGTGTGTGTGTGTGTGTGTGTGTGTGTGTGTGTGTGTGTGTGTGTAGTTTTACAGGGCCTGGGCTTTACGCTCTTGTGGCCCCGTCTCCATATCTACACTTACCCAATTTTTTCTCAAGACTATGCACACTCGTTGCTGACACCACTTCTTCTGTGTGTGTGTGTCTGTGTGTGTGTGTGTGTGTGTGTGTGTGTGTGTGTGTTTGTGTGTGTTTTGTGCAAGAGGTGAAGTTGGCCAAAGGTAACAAAAAATTTGAAAAAGGCTCACTTGATAACCAGTCCCTTAAAAGAGTCAGATTTAGCCAAACCCTGGGACAAATGTGTGTGTGTGTGTGTGTGTTTAAGTGAGAGAATTGAAAGGAGCGAGAGGGAGATGGTTATGTGTGTGTCTGTGTTGGTATGTGTTTTTGTTTGTTTGAAAGAGAAGAAGGGAAAGGAGAGTGTGTGTGTGTGTGTGTGTGTATGTTTGTATATTTGTATGAGAGAGAGAGAGAGAGAGAGAGACTGTATTTGTGTAACCTCTAATGTAAAAAACAGTTGAGCACAGAGTAAGTTCCTGAAGGCAACACAACAGCTTAACAACTCGAGTGTTTTCACGGTGTGTTCGTCGTTGCAGAAATTCAAAGTGTTCTTCTTCATAACGGGGACGTGTTACTTGCTGTACCTGCTGTATCTCATCGTTACAGCCTACAGTGAGCTCAGGTCCATGCCTTACTTCGGTGAGTGTTGCGGCCTTCCCTTCATCTTTCAGACCTGCAAGGGAACTGGCATCTAAGTGTGTCTTTTTCTTTTTTTTTCTCTTTTTTCTTCTTTTCTCTCTCCTTTCTCTCTCCTTTCTCTCTCTCTCTCTCTCTCTCTCTCTCTCTCTCTCTCTCTCTCTCTCTCTCTCTCTCTCTCTCTCTCTCTCTCTCTCTCTCTCTCTCTCTCTCTTACATAAAAAACTGTATTGCACACTGGACCTCAACATCAACACACTTCTCTGATTACCTCCAATATTTAACGTCATTCTTCAACCTGTCACTTCTTACCTTATCTTGATCCTTTTGCAACAACACAACACCAACAACCTTCCCTCATTTTGACCAGTATTTAATTTCAAGCTTCCGTCTGTCACTTTTTACCTTACCTTAATTATTTTGGTTATGTCGCCCCTGTTACGTCACATATTTAGTCTATTCCAGTATTTTCAGACACGTTTTCTTTTTTAACTTTCTCAACCTTTGACTCTCACTTCTTGGCTTGTATTCAGAAATGCTTTGCTCTCTCACCACGACTGTTTTCAAGGGCCACAGAGGTGATTAGCGGAGATTTCAAGGGTATTTCTCCAGTTGATAATGTAAAAATCTTGTCACTCTGCCTCTAGAACCATAAAAACACCTTAGAAAACTTGTGTAAATTGAAATAAAGCCTTTTGAAATAGTGGAGATGAAGGAACTCTCACTTCTTATCCTATTCTGATTATTAAACCTGATAACTTTTGCATATATCACCCATGTTTCCTTTATATTTAGTCTATTTTAGTATTTTGAGTCCCAATTTCTTCTTATTAACTCTTCAGCAATGTTTGACTCTCATTTCTTATCCTATTCTGATTACAATTTTGCATATGTCGTCCTTGCTATTTCCCTTATATTTGATCTATTTTAGTATTTTCAGACAGTTTCCTCCTATTTAATTTCAGAAAGCTTTGAATCTCTCTTTTTATTGTATCATCATTATTGACCCTGACAACTTTTGCTTATTTGTTTGTGTCACTCTTGTTATTTCACTTATATTTGATCTATTCTAGTATTTTTAGCCTCAATTTCTTCCACCCTTGTTATTTCACTTATATTTAGTCTATTCTAGTATTTTTAGCCTCTATTTCTTCCTATTTAACTTTCTCTCACTTTTTATCCTACCTTAATTACTCACCCTGAGAATTTTACTTATGTCACCCTTATTATTTCCCTTATATATGATCTATCCTAGTAATTTCAGCCTCAGTTTCTTCTTATTCAACTTCAACAAGCTTTGAGTCTACTTCTTTTGATCCTATCCTGATTACTAACCCTGAGAATTGTAGCTACTCTTGCCATGTCACCTATACCATTTGAAGACCTTCATTACTTTCAACACTAACAAACTCCTATGGTTCTGCAGACATGCGGCTGAAGTTTGTCACACTCCTGATGGTGGTGGTGGTGTGTGTGGGCGTCACCATCACTGTGCTGCGTTTTGGTGTGGGCGTTCTGGAGGACAACTTTGTGGCGCAGCTGTCAACGCATTACGAGTCGTCTGCACAGTTCATGGCTTTCTACGGCTTGTTGAATCTCTATATCTTCACTATGGCTTATGTTTACTCTCCCTCAGAACGGGCATTGATGGGTGAGTAATGTGTGTGTGTGTGTGTGTGTGTGTGTGAGTGTGAGTGTGAGTGTATATAAGTTCTTTCATACATTTTTTTCTCTTTCTCTTTTTCTCTATCTATTTTTCTCCATTTTTCTTCCTGTTTATTTCTCTGTGTCCCTTTCTCTCTGTTTTTCTGTTTTTTTCTTTTTTTCTCTGTTTTTCCTACTCTTTTGTATGTTTTTCTGTTTCTCTATTTCTCTCTTTTTTTCTTCTTCATTTCTCTTCCTCTATATTTCTCTGTGTGTGTCTCTTTCTCTGTCTCTTCTTTCTGATTTTTTACTGATATGTTTCTCTGTTTCTCTATCCCTCTGTTTTTTCTCTCTTCTCTTCCTCTATTTCTTTGTCTCCCTGTTTTTCTGATTCTTTTCCTTGTCCTCATTGTGCATATTTCTCTTTCTTTCTCCATCTCTTTATCCTTCACTATTTCTTTTCCTCTCATCTGTTTTGTCTCACTCAGGAATATGTATGTGTGTATATGTGTGTATGACTGTATATATGTATGTGTGTGTAAATGTAAAATAAACACCCAACGAACAGTCTTATAAGAAAGGAGTTGATTTGATAATTCTCTCCTTCCAAACAGAAACCCATATTCTGAAGGACAACCCAGCCTTTAGCATGGTGAACGACTCGGATGAAGATGTCATTTACGGCTCGGACGAAGACACCAGACGACCACTCAACCAGCGTTCAAATGACAATGATGAGAGTGATTGAGGTGATGAAGGGAGTTATGAGAGTTATGTGTTAGCAAGACAAGCTGAGAGAATTGGAAAGACAGGAAAGGGAAAAGAGGGAATTATGAGAGTTATGTGTTAGCAAGGTAAGTTTGGAGAAAAAATAGAAAAACAGAGAAGAGAAAAGAGGAAATGAGAGAGGAAAGATAAGGAAGTGAATGAGAGATAAGATGATAAATGGTGAATATGTGTTAGCAAGATAAGATAAGAGAATCAGAGAGACAGAGAAGAGAAAAGAGGAAAGAGAAGGAAGAGAATGAGAGATAACATGATAAATGGTGGATATGTGTTAGCAAGACAAGACAAGAGAAAGATAGAAAGACAGAGAAAGGAAAAGAGGAAAGTTGAGGAAATGGAATGACAAGGAAGAATATGAGTGATTGAAGCAACAAAGGATGATGAAAGTTATGAGTTAGGAAGATGAGGGAAGAGTGAGAGAATTAGGAAGACAGAAATGGGAAAAGAGAGTTTAAGAGAATGAGAAAGATGAGTAATTGAGGTGATGAGGATGATGAAAGTTATGAGTCAGCAAGATGAAAGATGAGGGAGAGAGAGAATTAGAAAGAGAAAGGAAAGTAAGAGAGTTTAAGCGAATGAGAAAGAACGATAAGGAAGAGAATGAGAGTGATGGAAGTTAATAAGTGAGAGAGACAAGAGAAGAGAAGGATAGAAATACAAAGGGAAAAAGGAGAAAATTTGAGAAAATAAGAATAATGAGGAAGAAAAATGAGAGACATAGAAAGATATCAGTAAAAGAAGAAAGCTTTGAGAATAAGAGAAAAAATAGAGTGAGGAAAACAAGAGAGAAAAGAAAGATGAAAAAAACAGTGAAAGGAAAAAAAAGAAGGAAGTTTGAGAAAATGAGAACAATGAGAAAAAAACATAAGATGATGAAGGATGATGAAAATTAATTAGAGAAAAAAAAAAAAAAAGAAAAGGAAAAACGCTTTACAAAATGAGACAGAGAGATCATTTACTGCAGTTTGGCATAGAGTGGCTTTCTTGATACCCAGATGAGTGAAAACTGTTCTATGGTACCTTGAAATGAAACAGATAGCAAATACTGAACCCTGAGGAACAGTGGCCAGAAGCATTAGTAAGGGTTCCCAGCTGTCACCTGTTGTGTTATAAGCTTGAGTGTGGTGGGTAAAGACAATGCCAGGCTGTGTTGGGCATCTCTTAGCAATGCCTCTTGTGTGTTTCATGGAGAGTTTTGGCTGTTGTGTTGTGACCCTTTGGTATTTCATTGTATGTGTTGCAAAGAGAGGTGGAAAGACAAAGAGAAGTGCAGTGTTGAGGATGGCAGGATTCGTGGGCATTTCTTGTGTTGTGGAAGGAAAGTGTTGTGCCGTTTTAACCTCAGAGAGAAACATTGAGTTGTGACATAGAATACAGTGTTGTAGGATGACTAGATGTTGCATAAACTCAAGGCCTTTTTGTATTTTGTGTTGCGGGGCAGAAGTGTTGGACAGTTTTAAAATCAGGAAAGAATATCAAATTACTAGATAGGTTAGTTTTTTCTATCATGCAATACAGTGTTGCAGAAATACTAGATAAACTGTAACATTGCATTGACAGCTAGCATTTTTATATTTTGTGTTGCAGGGAGGAAGTGTTGGGCAGTTTTAACTTTAGAAAGGAAGCATTAAATTGTGAGATAGAATACAGTGTTGCAGGAAGGCTAGTTCAGCTCTAATATTGCATGAACTAAAGGCCTTCGTATATTTTGTGTTGCAGGGAGGAAGTGTTGGACAGTTCTCACCTCTAGAAAAAAAAACATTGAGTTGTGAAATAGAATACAGTGTTGTAACGTTGCATAACCCATGAGATTTTTTTGTATCTTGTGTTGGAGAGAGAGAGAGAGAGAGAGAGAGAGAGAGAGAGAGAGAGAGAGAGAGAGAGAGAGGCCTGTATTTAGAAACGCTTTGCTCTCTCAACAAGACTATTTTCAAGGGCCACAAAGCTGATTAACAGGGTTTTCAAGAGTGTTTCTCCAGTGAATAACGCAGAAATCTTATCAATCTGCCTCTATAAACTGTAAAAACACCTTAAAAACTTGTAAATTTAGATGAAGCCTTTTGAAATGGTGGAGACAAAGCACAGATATGTTTGAGAATATGAACCAGAGAGAGAGAGAGAGTGAGAGTGAGTGAGTGAATAGTATATGCATTAATTTCCTCAAACAAAATTACTTTTTTTGTATACGGTGCATCAAATAGCGGTAATCATTGTATAATCTTGAATATTCATTGCATCACAGCATTCATAGGTACAGTACAGCTTGCTAGACCATCAATTACACTTAAAGAAAAAGAAAAACTGCAATCTTCACTATAACTGTGTTTGGATTAGCTTGATTAGACTTGTAGGTAAATTGTTAGGTGGTGTCAGGGTTGGAGGTGCAGGGAAGGGAACAGTCTCATTGTGGTGGGGCAGTGTGTGCTGTGGGGCCTTGCTGTGGTGTCAGGGTTGGAGGTGCAGGGAAGGGAACAGTCTCATTGTGGTGGGGCAGTGTGTGCTGTGGGGCCTTGCTGTGGTGTCAGGGTTGGAGGAGGTGCAGGGAAGGGAACAGTCTCATTGTGAAGGGGCAGTGTGTGCTGTGGGACCTTGCTGTGGAAGTGTAGGGTAGGGAACAGTCTCATTGTGAAGGGGCAGGGGTGAAGGGCCAGTGTGTGCTGTGGGGCCTTGCTGTGGGGTATGTGTGGCCAGCTGTGGTGTGTTTAAGCTCCTAAGATGTAGCAGGGAAAAAATCATTAATGCACAGTTGTAGTAAAGGTTGCAAATTAACATCATTATCACCACCACCATCACCACCACCACCACCACCACCACCACCACCACCATATCATTGCTAACTTATTACAAGCATCTTACCGTCTGGCATTTAATTACAGCATAGATTTAGGGAAACATATATTTTTTTATCATATATGATGCTGTATTGCTGCTAATGCTGTATGCTGCTATAATGCTGCTGCTGTTTGGTGTTAGTTTACTGTCAGAGAGAGAGAGAGAGAGAGAGATATTGCAAAGGTTGTCTATTAATTTCTGTCTGTGTCTGTCTGTTTATCTACTCTCTCTCTCTCTCTCTCTCTCTCTCTCTCTCTCTCTCTCTCTCTCTCTCTCTCTCTCTCTCTCTCTCTCTCTCTCTCTCTCTCTCTCTCAA
The DNA here is from genome assembly GCF_017591435.1 of Portunus trituberculatus. Lineage (NCBI taxonomy): Eukaryota > Metazoa > Arthropoda > Malacostraca > Decapoda > Portunidae > Portunus > Portunus trituberculatus. The sequence goes on from NC_059258.1 coordinate 4,758,527, forward strand.
GTTCATTCATCACTTCTTTCCTTCTTCCAGAGAGAGAGAGAGAGAGAGAGAGAGAGAGAGAGAGATTCCCACAGTATTGCATCATCATCATCATCACACACACACACACACACACACACACACACACACACACACACACACACAAATACTCCGCCCATGTATGTATTCTAGTCAGTAATGCAATTAATGTCATGACATGTATTAATATTGCTCTCCTCCTCCTCCTCCTCCTCCTCTTCCTCCATCATCAATAAAGAAGAGAAAGTGTTTATTGAAGGCGTCTATTTGAGTTCCCATAAAGTTTTAATTAATCTTACTAAAAATGTTTCTAATCCATATATTGTGTGCTCTAATCACTAATCAGTAACAATCATGGAGCTACACCTTTCATATTTAACCCCTTCAACACTGGGACACATTTTTACCTTGAGATTTGTGTATAACTAGACCATTTTATTGACATTAGGAAGGGTAAATGGAAATGACAAGATTAATGGCCACAGTCTTCACTATCTTAATCCCCCACATGAGTTTCTGAAGCTGTATAAAATCACCAAATAGTCACCAGAATGAATAGAGAAATGCGTCATGAAAGGGTTAAGCACACAGGTTTTTCTAAGTATATTTTTTATCTTTCTAGTGACAGATTAACTTTATTTCAACACCTAAAGGACTTTGATTGTAGTGGCACGAGTTTTCAAGTGTGTTTTTTATGGTTCTAGTGACAGATTAACAAGATTTCTACACCTGGAAGGCCCTAGTTAAAGTGACACGGGTTTTCAAAGGTGTTTTTACAGTAGTAGTATTAGTAGCTGTAAAAAATAGTAGTAACAATAATAGTTTAGTCGCAGTAAGTATAGTAGTATTAGTAGTATAGGAGAAGTAGTGATAGTAGCAGTAGTAGTAGTAGTAGTAGTAGGAAAAAGTACAATCTATTATTTTTGTTCCTTTTAAGTCAATAAAGATCCAATAAAGTAATAGACTATATCTTTATACATCATTTTTTGTCATTAAGGCTTTTAAACAAAAAAAAAAAAAAAAAAAACAATCCCATAGAAAAAAAAAAAAAACACGAAAACCTGATACTCCATTTAAGAAAGAAAACAAATAAACATGAATAAACATAGACAACAACACTACCACTGATAAAAGAACAATAATGAAAAATAAAATAGCTAAAAAAGATAATACCAGCACTGATTATAATAGCACTAAAAGAAAGATGGTCATTTGTCTTGGCAGTGTTTACATGTATCAGCTGTTGTGTGTTGCTGTGGCTGTGTGACTAGTGGCAGACAGGATGTGAAGACTGCAACACCTCTAACACCCAGGAAGGACGCCAGGAGCACAATTATAAGGGGAGATAAGGTGATTAGGAGCAGCGGGGACTACAGGTGAAGAGGGGAGCCATAAATCCAGGTAAATATTGACAGGTGACTCACGCTACCAGGGCAGGAAGGACGGGCTGTATTGAGCGCTGTGATGAATTCGTTGTGTTTATGCATGTAGTGAAGTTTTTGGTGTCTAGAAGTTAAGAAGACGTCAGTAACTTCAGGTAGTAATATATTTATGAAGGGAGATCAGTTTTTTTTTTTTTTTTTAATTAGTTTCTTGTAAAAATGGATTATTTACTTTCCCTTGGCAGATTAACCTCTCACTGGCACAACCTAACCTAACCTAACCTAACCCCACCACACCCAAACCCAATCTAACCCAAACTAAAACCCGCAAAAAAAAAAAAAAATAGATAAATGAATAGAAAAAAATCTTAAAACAATCTTAACCTAACTTGACCTAGAGTAATATAACTCCCTGAAGGATGTGCTGCTGGGTGGGGCGTCACAGCTGAGGCCAGGAATGGAGGTGTAGCGGCAGCAGCGGCGGTGGTGGTGGTGGTGGTGGTGTACTACTATGAAGTTTGACTAAGACATGAATCTGCAATCAATGTTTCGAGACTTCAATCCTGGGTGAGAAATTAGATATTGTTGTTTGTTCACAATGGTAATATTGCTTTAACCCCTTCAGTACTGGGACACTTTTTTACCTTGAGATTTGTGCACCATTAGACCATTGTTATTGACATTAGGAAGGGTTTATGGAGGTCAGAAGATTAATGGCCACAGTCTTCACTCTTTTAATTTTAAGTTTTAGAAGCTATATAAAATCACCAAATAGTAACCAGAATGAATATGGAAACATGTCACGGTACTGAAGAGGTTGAAAGTGAATGTATTAGTGTTATACTCCTCTCATCTCTCATTGTATTCCCTGCTAACTAGTATTTCTCAGTTTAGTTAATGTTTATGAGTATAGACTGAAGGATTGATAGATGAAATGGCTTACTATTGTTTTGAAGTCAGTGTTTTAAGAGGGGTAAGAATTATATATCTTTATCTTGCTATCTTGATAAGCTAAGTGTGTGTGTGTGTGTGTATTTCTTCCATCAATCTACCATCCCTCTATCTCTCTATTGCCACTTATGACTGTAAGTTCATGTGTGTGTGTTACTTCTATCTAACATGCATCTATCTCTCTCTGACCTTTCATGATTGCAGTAAGTTCATGTGTGTATGTGTGTGTGTATTAGTTCTTTCTACCATCCATTTATCTCTGACCTTTTATGAGTGCAGTAAGTTCATCGTGTGGGTGTGTGTGGCGACCTTCACGGCTCTGCTCTCCCTGCGGCTGGACGGGGAGCTGGACTGGAGTTACTGGGTGGTGTTCTCTCCCATCTGGCTGTGGAAGGCTCTGGTGGTCCTTGGCGCTCTGGTTGGCAACATTGTGTGGTGGAGGAACCCGCACTATAGGTAATGGTGTCCGTCTGTCTGTCTATCTGTCTGTCTGTATTTACTCAGTTGTATGTTACAGGGTTCACATACTTCACAACTGCTCTATACACTCTCTCTCTCTCTCTCTCTCTCTCTCTCTCTCTCTCTCTCTCTCTCTCTCTCTCTCTCTCTCTCTCACTCAAAGTTTGTGGGACCTCTCTTGTTTGTATGTTGTCAATTTTTTTTTTTTTTTTTTTTGTCTTTTCTTTTCATTTTCTTCTAATCTAGGTTATCTTTTTTTTTTTTTTTCCTCTCCACTCTTTTATGTGTGTGTGTTTACCTAGTTGTATGTTACAAGGTTTGAGTGGGGCCCATAGTGACCTGTCTCAATATCTACATTTATCCAACTTTTCCTTAAATTTGTGCACACTTTCTGCTGTTACAATCTCTTCACTCACTCCATTCCAGATGTCCACTGTCCTATATGGAAAACTGAACTTCTTAATGTTCCTCAGACACTGACTTTTCATGATCTTAGAATGTCCTCTTGTTCATCTATCTCCATCCTGTGTGTCTGTATGTGGTGTTATGTATTTATTTATTTATTTTTATATAAGTTGGGAAATCTGGTCATGGGCGACAAAAAAGATTAACCTTTTCACTACCATGACGTGTTTCCATAGTCACTCTGTTTGCTATTTGGTGGTTTTATACAGCTTCAGAAACTTATGGGGGGGTTGAAATAGTGAAGACAGTGGCCATTAATCTTCTGGCCTCCATGGACCCTTCTTAATGTCAATAAAATCATCCAATCTTACACAAATCTCGATATAAAAATGCTTCCCAGTGCTGAATGGGTTGAATATAAAGGCCCACTTAGATGCCAGTTCCCAAGCAGGTCCCAGAGAGTTAGCCAAAAGAGTGGGATAAATGTATTGATGTTTTTTTCTCTTATTTATATACTAATTATTTTTCCTTTTTTTTATGTAATTAGGGAAAACTGGCAAATTTTATCTACTTATTTGTCTATTTTTGTGTGTTGGAGGAATGCTCACTGTAGAATATTGTAATCTGTCTGTCTGTCCGTCTGCCTGTCTGTTCATCAATCTGTTAGTCTATTTACACATGTCTGAATGGTAGTAATGATTTTCAGTGTCTTATTTTATCTGTGTACTTTTTTTTTCCTTGAGTCCACCAACACTAGTAAACCACAAACTGTTATCATTACCATAATAGAATATGATAATGAATAGATAAAGATAAAAAAAGCTTCATCAGTTTAGCATAAGACCTTCATGTTTTCCATATTAGGGTTTCAGTCCTTTATTCATCTCCAAAATGGCTTTACAGTCACCTTACATAGCTAGAGAGACATTAATGCACTCACTACCAGAACACTTATTAATTCACCACTTATTACACCACCACACATTTCACAAGCATACAAAACACCATTAAAATCACCTTATACAACACCTTTATACCCATTATATTTTAGACTAGAGGGACATTCATACACTCAGTACCAGAACACTTATTAATTCACCACTTACTACAACACCTCACATTTCACAAGCATACAAAACACCATTAAAATCACCTTATACAACACCTTTATACCCATTATATTTTAGACCAGAGGGACATTCATACACTCAGTACCAGAACACTTATTAATTCACCATTTAACACAACACCTCACATTTCACAAGCATACAAAACACCTATAAAATCTCCTTATACAACACCTTAACAATTTCCATATACAACCCTTTATTTTTTAGACTATAGAGACATTCATACACCAGAACACCTGTTAACTCACCATTTAGCACAACACCTCGCATACAAGCATACACAACACCTCTACAACCACCCTATACAACACCTTTATAATTGACTAATAGAACCCTGTATATTTTAGACTATAGAGAGAGATTTACACACTCATTACCAAAGCACTAATTAATTCACAGCACCTCACACATAACAAACATACAAAAACGTCTTCAACCACCCTATACAACCCTTTATATTCCAGACTAGAGGGCCAGTCTTACATACAGTACCGTGCTCTCCTCATCTCCCTTGGCCTGCATCTATTCCTGCTAATGTTTGAGGTGCTGGTGGCAGACAAACTGGAAAACCACCGTCATGCTTGGGTGTCTGTGTTCGCTCCTCTTGTCCTCATCTCCATCGTCTCCATTGCTGCGTGTATCTGGGCCGTCAAGCATGATAGGTCTTTTGAGGTATAATAATAATAATGATAATATACGGTTTATTAGGAATTGCAGTACATACACACTGAAGATATACATGTGTGTGTGTGTGTGTGTGTTTTATGCAGGAGAGAGGAGAGTTAAGGGCAAAAATATTATAAAAAAAGGCCCACTTGAGTGTTGGTTTCCTAAGTAGAGTCAGCCAAAATTAAGGAACAAATGTGTGTGTTTTTAGGTAGTTGTAGTTTTTAAGGGAGCAATCTCATAGTATCCCATCTCCATCCTTTTATCTTATTTCTTCAAAGTATGGACAGTTTTGTGTTTCTTTCCTCACTAAGCTTGTTCTATCCATGCACACTTCTATCAGGAAAGCTATACTTCTTAATGTCTCTTCTGCTATTTTCCTTCTTCAGTTTCGTGCAGTGTCTCTGTGTGTGTGTGTGTGTGTGTGTGTGTGTGTTTTGAAGTGGTAATAGTAATAGTATAGGTTTATATTTGATTGCTTTTCCTTATTTACTTATCTTATTATGTGTATTTGTTATAGTAGTAGTAGTAGTAGTAGTAGTAGTAGTATTTCAATAAAGTCATATATTGATTATCGTCTTCCATAAAAGTTTATATTTGTTTTTTTTTTTATCTCTTTATCCTGTGTGTGTGTGTGTGTGTGTGTGTGTGTGTGTGTGTGTGTGTGTGTGTGTGTGTGTAAGAATAGTAGTAACAGTAGTATTTCCACAGAACCACATGTCAAATTTTCTGCTAATAATCTCCTCATCAAATAGAATCACAGCATATTGACCCGTGTGCTTGGAAACAAAAAGACAGACTCACCACCACTACCACAAACACCACCACACTTCATAACCTTACAGGAACACAGATCACCACCGCCATCACCACCACCACCTCCTCTACAAACACCATTCAAAACACACCACCACATAGACACAGACCACAATCACTACTACAAACACCACAAACTTTCCCCAGCTGCCACTAACACCACCACCACCACCACAACACCACACCTCGAAACTTTACAAAGACACAACACCACCACCATAAACACTGCAAACACCATAGACCTCCCTAACCACCACCACCAAACATCCACAACAACCACTAACACTCGAGACATCAACACCACCACCACCACCACAAGCTTTCCCCCAGCTACCACTAACACCACTCAAGATGTCAACACCACCACACCACAGAACATCACACACACACACACACCACCACCAACATTCCCCCAGCTACCACTAACACCACTCAAGACGTCAACACCACCACACCACAGAACATCACACACACACACACACCACCACCAACATTACCCCAGCTACCACTAACACCACTTCCCTTCCAGCTCGAGTTGTTCTGCTCGGTGAACCTGCTACAATTTATCTTCATTGCGCTGCGTCTGGATGAATACCTACACTGGCCTTGGGAGATCGTGTTTGTGCCAGCCTGGATCCTACTGTGTGTGTCTGTGGTGGCTGTCCTCTACTCCATCATCTTCGCAGGACTTCTCTTAAGGATGCCTGACGTGAATCCTGACCGTCGCCGCACCTCCATGAACTCGGCAATAGGTTACACATGTCTCGTCGCGCCCTTGTTGATTTTTCTGATCACCTTGGCGAGTAAGCTGAATGGGAACACCTCAGCGACTTATACCTCTGTGGTGTCGCCGCTCTACATCTCCTACGCCACTTTGCTCCTCATGTCCTTCACCACCAAGAGAGCTAACCAGTGTGAGTGAGAGATGGACCTGTTCTTCTTGTTGTTGTTGTGTGTTTCTTGTACTACTTTGCTTGTGTTTTGATTTTAGGTGTCTTTTTGTATGAGAGAGATTTGTCTTGTTATTCTTCTTCATCTAAATACTGCCACACGCTCCAAAACACTGTCACAGCCTTTCAGACATTGTCACACTTTTCCAAACACTGCCATACCCTCCCAAAACACTGCTACACCTTTCCAAACACTACCACACCCTCTCTAACACTGCTACACTCTCCCAAACACTACCACACCCCTTCCCCCAAAAAAACACTGCTACACCCTCTCAAATGCTGCCACACCCTCCTAAACACTGCTACATTTCCCCAAACACTGCCACACCCTCCCAAACACTGCTACACCACCACCACTCACTCACACACTCCTAAATCTTTGCAGGGTGGTTTGGTTTACGCAAGGATCTCTGCCAGTTCCTCCTAGGGGTGTGTCCTCTCCTGCAGGAGTATGCCAACATATCCTACAGTATCCCACACCTGGAGGACTCCCGTGCAGGACTCCCACAGCCCCCCACTGATCCTGCTGTGGTGACCAGTGAGAAGAGGGATGTGGTGGCATCCTCACGACGTCTGGAGCATAGAGTGGTGGTGCCAGCGCTGAGTCTTGAGGTGCCAGACTAGTGCAGGGAGCCAAGTGCCTGAATGGAGTGCCAGGGATAGCTTATAAAAGGTGCCAGGCTAGGTTTTAAGTTAGGATTTGAAAATTTTTAGGGTTTTTAGAATGTTTGTGTCATTTTTTTTTTTTTCTGTTCTAGGTTATAGAAATTTTGTTGTTCCATCTCAAATACTGTTGCACTCTCCTAAATCACTGCTACACCTTCTCAAACACTGCTACATCCTTTCAAACACTACTACACCCTTCCAAACACTGCTACATCCTCTCAAACACTGCTACACCCTTCCAAACACTACTATACCTTCTCAAACACAGTGTTCGTCAGGCAAACTCTGTTACCAATTAAGAATGGAAAGCGGAAAGGCTTGCTGATGATGTCAGAAGTGAACACCAAGAGGTGTACTGGACACTGCCCATGCTTGAAGTATGGGAATTTCTTACACTGTCTGGTGGGACTGAGGTGTAGTATACGATACTGCCAGGCATGCCAATAAAGTTACCTGGTTGATGAATTTTTTAAGTCTGTTGGGAGGAGGTTGGGAAGGAGTTTCCCAGGGTCAGATTGTCCTGCAAAAACCATTCTAGGAGGGGCTAGATAGTGTCAGTTCACCACAAAAGCACACTCATTGAGGCAGATCCTCCTTAGGTGAGAGAGGAAAGACAATCTGACAACCTGGCAACAAACACTTCCTGTTGTCGCTCAGAAGAGGATGATGAAAGGCAGAGCTAAGAACATGAGGCAGAGGGACACATGACTCTATTTAGCTGTCCTAAGCCTTATGGGTGTACAAAGAAAGTCCACATGGAGGTGACAGGAGAATGTAAGTGGCAGAGCATGTTTGATTAGCCAGCAGACATCAGCTTTGAACATTGTCTGCCAGTGAGCTAAGTAGAAACTGTGGTACATAACGTCATCTGGCAGCACGGTTTGTTGCCATGTCATCTTCCCTCATGGCAACACTTACTGTATGACGTCATCCTGCTTCACCCTCTGATGTGGTAACAGTGTTTGTCTGACAGACACTGCTGGACCCTGTGGACACTTCCTAACTGGTTGTAGAAAATTATTGCTATTTTAAAGGTTGACTTCTCATTTTATGGAAGGCAAATTTTCTGTCATTTCAAAGAATAGTTTTTTTGGTTCAGCTATTATTAAAGATGATTTTACTCTGTTTTAGGTAAACTTTTTTATGGATTTAAGGAGTCGTGTGATGTTTCAAAGATTAATTTTTTGTGTATTTATTTATTTTCTATGTTTTAGAAAGGCCAACCTAACTTTCAGTCTTATTAGGTAAGATTTTAAAAATGTTTTAGGGATTTTGTGTTTCTGAAAGTTATTTGTTCACTTTTTTCCATGTTCAAGAATAGATTAACAGTCAGAAAATGCTAAGTTAGTTTTTAGTTTTAGTTTAGTTTTATAGTTATTTGGTTTGGCACTTTTTTAGAATATTTTTAGGGAGATGAATTTGTAGGAAACTGATGCTTTATTTTCTTATTTATTTTTAGCTATTTTTCTGTGATGCAAATTCTTCCGGCACAAACATGTAAGGTAGCATTGATTTTAGGTTAAGTTCTGAGGCATCGGGGCAGTTCAGGGGTTGTTAGGCATGTAATATTTAGGTTAGGTACAAAAACACTTATTTTAGAGTACACAAAGTTATTGTATAGAAGTTCATACATGTGTGTGTGTGTGTGTGTGTGTGTGTGTGTGTGTGTGTGTGTGTGTGTGTGTGTGTGTGAGTGTGTAAATGCAGGACTAGTGTGTGATTATATGATAGATATAGTGAATGATAGTGGTGTGTGTGTGTGTGTGTGTGTGTGTGTGTGTGTGTGTGTGTGTGTGTGTTTGTGTGTGTGATAGTTTAGAAAGTGTAGCATGTCAGTCTTGCCTTATTGTATATAGTGAAGTATGATGCTTTTTATTTATTTATTTATTTTTTTTTTATGAATTTTGTGTAGCCTAGTTTGTGTTTGTTGTCATTTGAATCTGTGTATGATTTGTGTTATGTATTATCAGTTTCATTATTTATTTATTTATTTTATTTTATTTATTTATTTTTTGTGTGTGTGTGTGTGTGTTCTAAAGATTGTATTAGTTGTAACTCCTTCAGTGTCTTAATTATCATATCATTACTTGTCATTGTCATCATTATTATTGTTATTATCATTCATGTGTTGTTACATATCATCATCATTACTATTAGTTTGTAGTTAGCTAAGTATCAGTTATTACTAGTATTAGGGCTAGTAATACACACACATACACACGTACATATAAACAACACCTTTTCATGATTATCAACAATAGTTATCACATTATTATTACTACAGGTTATTACGTATTGGTGCATGTATTCAGATTACCATTACTTCATTAAGGTGACATCAGACAAGCTGGGGCTGTGTCATCTGTTAGCCATGACAACTGACAATACAGTGTTGTTTCCTATCCACAATGTAAACTCGGTCACTTGGCTTCTTATCTGCAGTGTAAACTTTGCCTCTCACTCAGATTGCTTCTCAAATACAGCAAAGGTGTATTTTTAACTCAATATTTTCATTCCCGATTCCTTGCTGGATGGTTTGTTCATTGTTTTTATCTTGTAATGTTTTTTAAAGGTGTTTTTAAGATTCTAGTGACAGATTAACAATATTTCTGCATTACTAACAGAAGAAACACTCTTGAGAACTCTGCTAGTCATCTCTGTGGCCTTGGAAAACAGTTGTGGTGAGAGAGGAGTGTTTGTCAGAATATGGCTTTTTAATATTGACACAGGTTTTCAAGGGTGTTTCTATGGTTCTAGTGACATGTTAATGAGAGAGAGAGACAGAGAGAGAGAGAAATTCTAATCATACTTGGAGCAGCCCCCCCCACTACACACTTATTAACACTTATAATGATAATAACACTGGTGGTGGTGCTGCTCCTGCTACTACTACTACTACTGTTACTACTACTACTACTACTCTACAAACACACACACACACACACACGGTAGCTCAGTGGTTAGAGCGCTGGCTTCACAAGCCAGAGGACCGGGGTTCAATTCCCCAGCCGGGTGGAGATATTTGGGTGTGTCTCCTTTGACGTGTAGGTGCTGTTCACCTAGCAGTGAGTAGGTACAGGATGTAAATCGAGGACCTTGTTGTCCCGGTGTGTGGTGTGTGCCTGGTCTCAGGCCTATCCGAAGATTGGAAATAATGAGCTCTGAGCTCGTTCCATAGGGTAACGTGTGCCTGTCTCGTCAGAGACTGCACCAGATCAAACAGTGAAACACACACACACGCTAAGTACCATGAAAAGAACACACACACACACACACACACACACACACACACACACACACAGCCACCTCTCCCTCCAACACCCTCCAGCTGTGAGCTGGGTGTCAGTGGTTCCAGCTGGTGGCTCCCTCATAACGAAAGATAAGGCACACACACACACACACACACACACACACACAGTCTCAGTCCTATCCGAAGATCGCTCTATGAGCTCTGAGCTTGCTCCGTAATGGGAAGGCTGGCTGGGTGACTACCGGCGACCATAGTGAATTACACACACACACACACACACACACACACACACACACACACGCTAAGTACCATGAAAGAAACACACACACACACACACACACACACACACACACACACACACACATTCCCCTCCAACACCCTCCAGCTGGGAGCTGGGTGTCAGTGGTTCCAGCTGGTGGGCTCCCTCATAACGAAAGATAAGGCACACACACACACACACACACACACACACACACACACACACACACACACACACACACACACACACACACACCCACCCCACACCCTCGGGCCTGGAGCCAGGTATCGGCCTGGGTCCAGCCGGGGGGGGGGTCGGCCCTCCCTTGATGACGTCACATATATTCGTTACGCAAATCATTTTGAAAATGAGGATTCCCAAAAAGGCAGCTGGACACGAATGTTATAAAAATTCTGACTCGTTATCAATCGAAACTAACTTCTAAAATACAAAAACATTGCCGAGAAAAGGAATAATAAAAATAGCTCAAAAATATACTAAATAAAGTATTAGAACTTCGACTTGCTTAAACACAATTTCAAAGCCCACCAATTTCATTCAACTGAATCGATAACGTTTTTCAAAAATT